>NC_079891.1:24228870-24465169 GCF_024868665.1 Triplophysa rosa
CCAAAATCATACATCAAAAATTATGCATTTAAGAGATGGCTTCACAAATCTATGATATTACTATTACTGCATGTTTCACAATAGAAACCTCTCTGGGTTTTTACTGGTAGTTTGTTGGCTTCAGCAGGCATGTTATCTGGTAGATAGGAACCAGTGAAATACTTTTCAGTAGCTCATAGATCTTTTGTTGAAAGGATTACATATACATTGTACATTGAATGTGGCCCAAAACACACAATATTTTGTAATTGTTTGGCTGTGGAGTCCTTCAGGTTCCTGGGCTCCACCATCTCAAAGGACCTGAAGTGGGAGACCCACATAGGGCCCAACAAAGGTTGTTCTGTGTGCTTTAATCCCTGTCAGGTTTGCCTCGGCTACTCAGT
Source organism: Triplophysa rosa (assembly GCF_024868665.1). Taxonomy (NCBI): domain Eukaryota; kingdom Metazoa; phylum Chordata; class Actinopteri; order Cypriniformes; family Nemacheilidae; genus Triplophysa; species Triplophysa rosa. The sequence goes on from NC_079891.1 coordinate 24,229,254, forward strand.
TGATCACAAGTGGACAAGAACGGATAGTCCAGATTGCTGAAAAGATCATTGGTGCTTTCTTTCCCACTCTTGTAAAGTGCAATCATTACAGACTTGATACACCCTGGACACAACATCTTTGAACTGTTGCCCTCTGGCCGGTGCTTCAGAAGGAGTACTAGAGCATCTGGACATATAGCTTTTAATAAATTTGAATATTCACAAATTTCCAATCTATTTTACATAGTATATTACTTCTGTACAACTGTCTATTTACGGTTGTGTTTTATTTATATTTTGTACTTTGTTTTATTATTATGTGTCTGCTGATGTATTTGGATGTCTGCACTGGAAGCTTAAAAAAAATACTGAAAACTGAAAACAAATAACTAAAATATATATATAACCAATCGCACTTGGTTTGTAAAACCACTGAGTTGCATTTACACCATTCTAACCAGCGGATGTCACCAGCGTGCGGTGTCCTGGCTGCACTGCGCATGTGCACGTTAAGTCATCATTTTGACTTTTTATCTCATCATTTTGACTTTTTAGAGCCTGATTTTTTTATCACGTGGCGTTAATGGGCTTCCATACCCCTTTAACAGAGAAACAGATTTTGATGAAAAGTTGACAGATGTAACTTACAACTTTCACACACTGACAGGTCTCCTACACCTGCATACTTTGAAAGTGCAGGTAGGCTACGTGGTATTTGAGCAAACACATTATTGTAAATATTCCACAAACCAACATATCTGTATACATTAATAATGTTAACTTTTACTGTAAGTATTATACTGTATTTGTATTATCTTTACATTTGTTTTACTTTGCCTTACAAGCATTTCAATGTAGGCTACATTTAGTCACGGACCTGTACACATGACAAGTAAACTTTAAACGTGTATCCAAGCAAAGGTGCTTCTGATCAATCCACCTGTTGAACTACAGAGACATCTGCATAGCTGGAATCTTCTCAGATTCCAACCGTGTCTGATAAAAAGTAGTCAACATTTATATCGCTTGAATCATTTCAGTTGTTTTCATTTATTTGAAGAATAGGATCAAGTCATACATTAAAACTACAATCAAACAAGTAGAAAACATTCTATCAATGTGATGTATTTGTTCTCAGAAGAGCAATTTACAGTAGAAAGGCATCTCTGTTCAGTGAAGCTATATCTAAAATCCCATTAAAAAGGAGAGTATTTACATTTCAAGCAATAAGTATAAAACATTTTAAAAATATACACACACAAACACACAGGCATTCCTGAAAATACTACCAGGAAAGTAAACAAACAACAAATCATATAAAGTACAGCACGCTTATTTGAAGGGAAATGGGGATTATTTGCAGTTCCTTCTTTTTGGTTTCGGGAAACGGCCTTGTCATGTAAAATAGACTTGGGCTCACACACCTAAATCCATACAAAACTGAACAGCATATAATAAAAACGAATTACATTATTAATTGGTAGCCAATGAATCCTTTAAGCATATTTTAGGTCTAAACACATTATCATACTTCAATAAATTATCTTTATCACTTCTCTTCAACTTCTGGAAAACACGGTTCAGATACTGCAAGTTTGCAAGTTTGTGCTAACTCTTACACACATTTACCCAGCTTTTGGCTTTTGGATATTTTAGGTCAACCAGTGTAGTAGGCAGAGTTGAAAATTACATCCAAATATCCTAAGCAAAAAATCTTGATCTAAGCAATAAATCTTCATGCTCCAACAAGAGTAGTCAAGGCTACACAACAAATGATGATTTCTGTCTGAATTCCCCCTAAAACAGAACAAAATAATTACTAAATAAATGTGACATTTGTACCAGCACCACTATTCTAATGGTACATTAGAATGCAAGAGTAGATTAAATACACATATCTTGTGAGATTATTTTATGAAATTAATTAATTCTATAGTTTATGTAAGAGAATTTAAAGATGTACTTACATCCCCATCATCCACATCTTCTGTTCGTGGCTGTGTATAGACAGCTGTTTTCGGCTTGCTGTGAGAAAGAATTTATATCATTACATTTTATAAAATGTATAACTAAGTTTATGAATCTGACAGTGAACTGCGTGACACTGAATTTTATTTACCAGTTTTACTTTTGATGCTAAACCATACAATGACATTCCAATTGATAAAATATGTTCAGTGGGATTTAAGCCTGGGCCTTGATTTTTCACCCTAAACTGAGTAAACCATTTGTGTATTGACCATGCTATGTGCACAAAAATTACCAATAAAAAAAACACTGAAAACACAAAATTATGTAATTGCATGGCAAAGTATTTTATTTATCATCAGAGACATTGCTGGAATAACCAGACCATTTTGGGACAAGTAGTGTAAATGTGTGCCAAATAAACAAAACGTCTTACCTTTCAGCCACTTCTGTAAAGACAATGAAAAAACACAAATGAGTCAGATCTGTTTCGATAAATATTTTAAAATGTTCTCGCTCTCTCGCACGCACACAACTTACTTGGTAGATATCCTTTTTTGTTGGCATACCAGAGTCCAAAGAGGAGCAACCCTACTGCAAGCAAAGCCACAATAACACCAGCAACAATGCCACCAACATTTACATCACCTAATATAAAAATAACAAAACAAAAACATCCATTAGACAAATGACAGACAGCTGTTTATAGGCCCGAGTAGTTGATTTAGATAAACAATATTCATTTAGAGATTTAATTATTTATAGTAAGATCCTTATTTGTGCCCTTTCTGAACAGCGTTACTTACGGACATCCATTTGTACTGTATCACCACGCATAGCACCTTCACTATTAACAGCCTCACAGTAATATGAACCAATATCCATCTTAGATGCACTTGGGAACTCCTGATCAGATACAAAAACAAAGCATTTAACAATTTACCTGACAAAATTCACCTGAAAATCAGATAAAAAATAAAAATAAAAACATTACAAAGAACAATGTAGTACAATCTCTAACACTAAATGCACAAAACTGTTTCAATCTAACTGATGTTAATAGACCAGTTACATTCTTAAATTGACAAAGTTTTGATTATGTTGTTCCAGAAACATTCCACTTACTCACCAGGTTACCATTGAACGTGTTCATCTTGTATGTGAGGTTCTTAAAATTGGGGAATTTGCTTGGATCCTCTGGGAGAGGAGAACCGTTTTTGTACCATTTATAGGTGGGTGGGGGGGAGCCGACCAGATCGACACAGGTCAGCAGGGCATTACTTCCAGTTGTCACTGATGAAGGAATTCTGGATACAGGCTTGCTAGGAGGCACTGCAAAGAACAAAGGGAATTTACGAGGCTGCTTGGTGTCTCATGCATAAATTATTCAAAAACATAAATTCTGCAGCCTAACATCATGAAAACGCTTTGCCTAATTCACACATACACTAATCCATCTAAATAAAGTCATCCTTAAAGCTGCAATACTATCTAAAATGTTTTCCAATAATATAAGAGCCATAACACTTTTTTTGCGTGTGCAAGCATCAAACACTAACTGGAAGCAAGAAAGTTTATGATTCAAATTTACCAAGAACAGTAAGCTTGATGGTTTTCTCAGCATACCCATTGTTGCCAAACACCTCACAGTCATAGTCTCCTGTGTCTGCTCGAGTCACCTTGTTAAGCCTCAGTCCTTCATCATACACAGTGATACGACCTTCGTATTTATCTAATGAAATAAAAAAGATGTACATCGCATATCATTGGAAGGACACAATAATAAACCAGATAAGAGCTAATCACCGCTGTACATTTCCAATTCTTACCAATCGGCTTGCCATCAAAGTAGACGAATGACTGAGAGCCTTTAATATCTTTGAACTTCCATTCTATTCTGGGGGATGATCCAAACGTAGCAGAGTATTTACATTTCATGTCCACCCCTGAAATAAAACACAGTTAGTAGGCTGAATCTGATTTGTAACCCTTTAGTTTTTCCTTATCAACACATACAATCATCATTGAGTGGAGATCATCTAAAACAGACTTGTTGCCCATAAAAAAGGTTCTCTAGTACAACAAGATTTCAGATTCATCATCATTTTCTAAAACAAAAAGGACTATTCTTGAAGCCAAAAACTAAGAAAGCCACATTCTTTCATACATCATTTCCATTTGGCTCTGCAATTACACAAAGACTAAAAACAGCAACTTGCCTTCATTCTCTTTCACCTTTAGTGCAGGATTACCAACATCAACCCAAAACTCACACAAGCCTGTAGAAAGAAAAAAAATGAAACTTGGATCAGTAACACACCAAACTACTTATGTTGTCACAAATAAACACTAACATACACATTATACAAATATACACACACATGTCTGGTTTACCATCTCCGTGGGGACAGTCCATAGGCGTAATGTTTTTTGTACTGTACAAACTGTATATTCTATCCCCTATCCCTAACCCTAAAGATCATAGAAAACTTTTTGCATTTTTAGATTTAAAAAAAATATTGTTCTGTACAATTGATTAGCTTTTTTGCCCATGGGGACCTCAATTTTGGTCCCCACGGGTGACACGAGTCCCCATGTGTTGGTGTGCATTCAGGTTTAGGTCCCCACCGGGACATACAAACATGAACACACACATACACACACACACAAGTTTATACTGTATTGTTTTGTTGCTTCAGAGACCAGATTTTTAAATCATATAAAAAATAGTCATGAGAAAGGATTAGAAAACATACATGCATAAAGATTTAATCTAAAGCAATAAAAATGGGTTTAGACTTAGTATTCGAACAGTCACACTAAACATGCTAGTTACTTAAGAGAAAAACATATTGCATTTATAGGATTATTTCAAAACAAAATCATGTTCTGTTATAAAATAAACCAACTTGCCCTGAGGGCATTGTGACACTGGTGAATCGTTCTTGGAAGCGGACGCTGCATATGTAATTACATGAAAAGCGACTGTGGCCAATGTTCCCTAAATTAGTGTCAAGGAATTTATAAACAATAATATGTAGTTAATAGCCATGTTTCCATCCAGTTTTTGCGCTGTTTTGTTATCTACAAAGCAAATGTGCGCCAAAAATGTTTGCGAAATGTGCTGTCTCCGCCTGTTTCAGTCCAGTTATAAAATGGTGTGCGTAATGACATCACACCTTAAAAAAAAATGCATTTTCGCTTAGGTTTTGTTATAGCGCTAAAAATTCTGCCCTTCAGGCGTTTCCATACCTAATTTTGCTTATATCGCAAATTCATAGGCCTTTTGCAACCCAAATGTTTTTAAAATGTACAGAGTAATGAGAAAATCCAAATTCGCAGGTTATTTTAGTTTACTAAAATGTTTAATTTTGAAAACGTTTCTGTTAATTCTGTTTATTAGAAAAACTTAATGAAAAAAATTAAATGTTGCCTCAAAAATGAACTGAAATAAGTTTAAAGCACTAAAATTATAAAAATAAACAAACTAAAATAGAACTAATAAAAATTAATTAATCTTATATAGCAACATAAAAAATAAACAAATAACTTATAAAATGACAAAAGCAAACACCAAATTTGCTAAAACTTTAACTACAATTAACATAACTATGAATCTAAAAATAAAAGTTAATTTAAAATATTAATAACTAAATACTACAAACATGAAAACTTCATTTTCACATAATGTTATTAAATAAGACGAAGACGCTGAAGTGGAGCAGCTCCTCTGACGGGACTTATTTGACAGAGCGCAAGTTTGGACACGTCTTAACTGAGGCTTATTCTCACATAACATTTCTAAAATTCTATTAGAGCTTTTGGAGTCAACCACTTTATTTTCCTAAATTGTTTGAGATAAAATTCTTTATTAATAAATTGCACTTACAACATTTTTATTTACAGGCGTCATGTTTGTGATTTTTCATGCGTCACCATAGCCAACATGCCTCTGATCATGAAATCAAAACAGACTCACGATTTTATGACAATACATTTACTTATTCACATATTTTATTTTACCTTTCTTTTTTCAGCGTTGGAATTTCAGTGCCACTAATTTTTGTTGAGCTCCAAATTTCCAAGACATTATTTTTCTCATCCACACCCGCAAGGCACCTTTTACAGAGAATCAGTGCTTTAAGGAGAGCAACATCACGAAAGCAGATGCTGCGTGTATAGGCTAATTATGTCATGTGACACCACATTTATTACTTTAAAGACCCTTTTTCTCTACAAAAATTGTTTCCAAACAAATTTTGCGATATTTGATTTATCGAAATGTATTTGATGCTAAAAATAAATGGAAAAAAGATTGTGTCGACATTTGAGGAATTTTATCGACAAATGGCATTTCCATCAGCTATATCGCGAAACATTTTGAAGCGCTAAACCTTCTTTCGCAAAAAAAGCCATGGATGTAAACATTGCTGTTGTCATATTTCATGTAGCACAATCCATATGCTTTATTAATATAATTCATGTCTGTTGCTTCCTTCTAACATCAAGTTATTAGCGATGAACATTTTCTGTCATTCTGAAAGTGTTTTCATGTGTGAATTTAAGGATGACCGATAAGCAAACACGATACTCAAATACACTGAATGACACATGACGCACCTCCATCTGTTTGTCGGGCAGCGTGAGATGTGGCCATGAGTATAGCTACAATAGAGATTCGAGTCTAATAATATTCCAAGTGACTGAGATTGTTGCATGCTCTATAACAATAATCCTAGAGTTTTTAGTCTACTAAAATAAACAATTGTTAAGTGTGCTTCCTGGTTGCGCTCGGGTTTCGGATGGGGGATGGGCAAACGTGGAAATACAGGTTCCCAAGGTGATACCACAGAGGCGTGTAACATCTCGTTCACGTTTAACCAAACATAAGTCGACGCTCGACGTCGATTCTAAAACGCAATTTTTACTGTTATTACTCACAAAATCTACGTTGCTAGATGCCAATCTCGTAACTAAGCAAGTAACATCTCAATTGAATAGATTCAAAGAACGAGTCATTTCGCCGATGTGTTCACATAATCCATTTTCAACGAGTGAATAGATTCCAAAACATTCACTTAAAAGAATCGATTCAAAAAACGATTTGTTGCGGAATGGACAACAAATTTGTTTAAATATAAATGTGCACAATGGTACACCATTTGGTCCTTGTATTACATTTTACAAAGAGGAGGATTAATCCAATAAGCAATAACAAATCAATAATATTTTACTTTTAAAAATACACAGAATGACAAATACTTAAGTAAACAACAGACAACTTTCAAGGTCAGCATGTCTATCGATTAAATCACACTTAAAACGCATAAACAACTTTGAATAATAAAATAAAAAGAAATATATAAAATGTCCGAACACGTTGAAAACATGTAACGCTAGCTTACCTGTGGCTGCAATTGAGAGGAACACAAAGGCGAAGGTCAACATATCCACTCTGAAACTCGGAACACGCTTAATCCTAGATAAGAGTTTCTTTTTTTTATTTTAAAATAGGTTAATAACACTTTGAAAGAGATGTGTATTTACTAGGCCCTGAAAAAACCTTGCTACTCTTCCGTCAAGATAACCCAGAAGGTTGAAACTAAACGCCCTTCCGTGTTATCCTCTGTTACCTGTACTAGTGTGTGATTGGTTATATGTGTAAAACCTGACCCGCCCCTCTATGACGTAACGAAAGTAAACGCAATATCGAGCAAGTACCCCAGAGTGCAGTTTGGACGAGGGGCGGTACGACACATTAGGCGGAACTACATGTGTCGCCCAGCCAACTTCAACTTTCATTTGATTAGGAACAGCTTATTGGTTTAGACAACTTTGGACGATTTGGACGGGTTGAAACGAAGAATTAGACATCAGCGACAATAAACAACATAATAACAATACTATACGGAAAGTTCCATTTAGTAGAAATGTGAACAATAAAGCAAAGTTTGGGTTAGCAAACATAAAAGAAATCCATACGCACGAACACAAACAGTGATCTGGTTATATCAACGAGCTACCGCAACGAAAGTGATACTAGAGCAGTGTGTATAGGCTATATGAAGTTTAAAGTTTAAGCAGTGTATATATCTCCGTTTAAATTTTTTTTAAATCATGCATAAAATGTTTTTTTATTATGTTATCATGTTTTTATTGTGTTAGTTAGCTGTATTTTTTGAGTTAGTATGGCTTAAATCAAAACAAACCAACTGCAGTTTGATTGATATTAATTGGAATGCACAAAAAAAACATGATTTTTTACATTTAAAAACGGACTTCCAAACTCTTCATATGTTCTCCATCTAGGAATCTGCATTTGACAGCAACTTCTGCTTCTGTGTCTAGCCAAACTTCAGTTTTTGGCTCAATAGCCTACTGTAAGTTATGAAACACAAATAAATAGATGCAGAACAAAATGTAAAAAATGTAAATGGTTTACGGTTTTATAACAACGCATATTATTAATAGACACAGCATACTGTCACAGTGTTGTCAATAAATGTAATGTCCTTGCCTTAAATAGGAGTAATGTGAAAAAACGTGAACAAAAAAACGGGTGTAAAATGTTAAAGAAGGTGATGTTTTCTCCGTCTTTTACAGATGTGTTATTTCCAAACAGGCTACAAAACCCGCGTTTTATTTGTACAGTTTCCAAATTTCATCTACGCATATGGATCTGTACCACATGAGACACTGTTTGTAAAATTACAAAACGGGCACAGTTGAATAGATAAAAACATATTCTTCTCTGGTTTAAATGGTGTGGTGCTTCTTCGTGTTTGTTGGAGATACGGTTAGTCGGTAGTTGACATTTTCTAAAGTGGAAAAAACAATGAACATTTTAATTTTATAGGTTAAGAGACACTGTGGTATGAGCTGAGACGCTGTGGTATGAGCTGCGTGCGAAAGCTGTTGCCTTGCTGCCCTCCTGTCACGCAATGAAAATTCTCGAACATCATGCTAAACGTTAAAATATAAAGTTAAATAAATAGAAACAATTTTTACTCTCCTTGTACTGTCATCAAAGTTATCTGGCTTCTCTAAACCAGTAAGCTGTAATAGCGTCACACTTCTCTACACCAATAAGCTCCTGATCATGAACCAATAGGCTTGTTCGACTTGATGCGGCGCCGAAACATCCGACAGGCGAATGACATCAAAGTACCGCGAGAGCAATTCGAAAAACCATTAAAAGTTTGCTATCGAATCGCTCTCGCGGTACTTTGATGTCATTAGCCTGTCGGATCTTGCGGCGCCGCATCAAGTCGAACAAGCCTATTGAAAGGTGAAGTGGGCGGGGCGACACGTGTCGCTCCTTCCAAATGTGTTGCCCCGCCCCATCGTCCAGCCTGCACTCTGGGGCTACTCAAATCGAGGACCTACTTTCATGTGAATTCTACAGGCACATATCTGATTGTATAACTTTGCTTATTCCCCTAGCAAAAAAATATTTATAATTTATTTTTTGTTTAATATACCTCGTTACACTACTTGTCTTGCTCATGATAGTTATTCAATAAAATAACGAAAAGAACCAGGAAAAAATATACTTTCATGTGAATTCTGTTTGGGGGTTTTCCTAAAACTCTTAAAAGGAAAGATTGCAGACACTCGCAGTCGCAATCGTTTTTTTTCACACAACTATGACAATATTTTTTTACAATTTCCCTATTTTAAGTAGAACGATTCATTCACATAAAACCCAGACCGGACGAAATCTGTACAAGAACACACAGACAACGTTAATCTTTCAGCAGCTCACTTCTTTCGCACAAACAGTAGGCTTGTTCGACTTCATGCGGCGCCGCCCGCAAGAATCTGCAGCCGCCTGACAACAGCAATGCATTCTGGTTAGACAATTTGTCCGACTTTGATTGGCCGCTTAAGATCACGTGTGCCATTAAAGTACCTCGAGAGCAAAACAAGACCAGCCGCTTAGGTCAGGCGCTGCAGTTGCTCAAAAGCGGCTGCGAAAGCCTTGATGACGACACACTTACTCTCATTGGCCAGAATGTTCACGTTTATGTGTTGCGTGTTTATTCTGACACACTCGGTTACGATTATATTTTAATTTTTATATCACATTTTATGTTTTTGTACTGATCTTAATGCAAAAAACAGGTATTCCTATCATATTCACTTAATCCGTGATAAAGAAATAAATATCCCGTGGTCTGCTGTAGGTTCAGCTCTTTACGGGAAGCACGAAGCGTCCGACCTTACGGCCGTCTTTTCACTCCTCCCCCGCCTGCAACCGGCTGATCTCGCCAGTCGGTGTCAGGCTAGTATGAGTCAACTCGAACAAGCCTAGTAACTCACCACAGTATCTAAATATGGTTTGGCATTTCTTGTGAGGGTGGGCTGTGATAGTACGTATTTCAGATCAGCTGTGTGGATCTAATTGCGGTTACCATGGTAGCAGTAGCTGAGGGCGTGATGTTGGCAGGATAGCACATAGACATAAACTGTGTCCCAATTCGGGGGATACAACCTTCTTAGGTTGCGGACTTTAAAACGAGGACTTGTTTTTCAAAGCACACAGCCTCAAAAGTCCAAGAACCGAACTGAAATGAGACGGACCAGCCTCGGAGAGGATTTCCTAATTGCGTCACCTGCTGCTCATGTTGCTGGCGACAGCAGCAGGACACAGCAGAGACGTTCCTGACTTTTTTTTTAACAAATACGGAGCCAGAAAAATGATATTTTATTTTAGAGAATATGACATGTTTATGTAGATTAAAACAGCCCAACAGTATATTAAATTAACCAATCTTACAAATTTAAAACACAATAATGCACCAATGATGTTAATGAACAACATCATATATAATATTAAAACATTGAAATGGACCGTTTTTGTGAATTACATACTTATATTTAACTAAAGTTTTGAATGATTATTTAAAAATTTCAAGCCGTTACAGGCCCGCAATGAATTTCGGGATAGCCGAGGCTGTAAAGGATACATTCGTTCTATCCTTAAAAACCCACGGAAATCAGGTCGCATTTTGGGGCTGCATTTGAAGCAACCTTTGAATCGGGACAGCCTTACCAGCCTTCAGTCGCGCTGCTGTGACGCAATCGTTCTTAAAATGCAGACTTCAAAGAACGCAGCCCCCGAATTGGGACACAGCCATAATAAATACCTAGACGCCGCGTTGGCCACTTTGCTCCGCTGCTGCGATACGTCAACGGCGCCGCCATATTAGTGAGGGCAACAGTGCTCTAAAAGCCCACTGAACCCGATGGGAGAGCTGCGCGTTTTCGGCATTAAAAGCACAATTCCGTTTACATTTCTAAACATATTTCAATGGTTTACGATGTACGTAGAGTCCACTTCAGTTGCATCATATCACGATAGTTATAGCCTACTTTAAAGTTAATGGTTGTCATAATGAAATGTGAAATCCATTATTTGTGCCTGTTATTCGTAAGATACCAGATGGCATCATGTTCAGTGATATGTTAAAGACAACACAGGCAACAGAATAAATAACCACGTTGCAGTAGTCGAGAATAAAACACGTACATGTAGAGATTGTTTCTGAGATGTATTTGAATCATCGAACAAAACATCCAAGTTTAATTTACGTATTAAATAAAAACGAATGTTTTTCACTCTGGAAATGGCTTTTTCTGTTGTAATTTTAGACATTTTCAAAGATAAAAGATGTTCTTTTATTAATCCGGTAAAACCGTTACAGCAGTAAAACATGATGTATGTGACATAGTAAAACAAATAACACTCCCGTGCATTATTAGTATGAAATAGCAGTATATAGTCATAAAGTAAAGACGCATTTTTTAAAATTTTCCCAGGATTTTAAAGTGCACGAGCTGTTCTGATAATGTGCATCTAATCTACCTTAAATTATTTCACATTAGCGATGTGTACACAATTTTTAAGACTAAATGATTGCTTGACAAGCCTGAGTTTTAACAGTTCCGTATGACAATAAATACATTTTCAAGTCTATAATACGTTTAACGTTACTCCACGTAAATAGAAATTAGTTGAGAAATGAAAACGATGTTGTGTTATATCCAGAAAACGGCAGCTCCACCATTCACTCGTATGTCTTTGTAGTCGGCTTTTGCCCTCACCAATATGGCGGCGGCGTTGACGTACGATCCAGCGGACAATGAGGCGTCTAGTTAATATGTACATGTCTATGGGATAGCAGTTCAGATGTCTTTTCTCCAAACTCAGATCGACAGCATATCAACTATTGAATATTATCTTGCTTTATAACGTTTTGAGTGAATGTTGTGAGAGATAGATCTTGTGTTATTGCGTTTGAACAGTTACGTGTATCCCATTTAAATACACATTGCTTTGTAACAGTTTTAATGCATACTAAACCGTGGAAGAATTTTCCAGTTGTGTGTGTGTACAGCCAATAAACACTATTAACAATTACATTTTTTTACTTGCCATCAGATACAAACATATGAGTAAGTTTTCTAAAAGATGTTGAATACATGGGTCTACACAGGAAACTGCATTATGATTTTTATATATCAACAGATAATCCCAGTGTTGATGTAAGAGTCACTTTACTGATTCATAGTTTTAAACTACTCTTAATTGACAACCATTACACAAAACTGTTCCCAGGCTTGCCTCATTTAGAACTTTTGGGTGTAAAGGCCAAACTTCATTTTGTGCACTGATCACTACATTTTGTCATGTGAATTTTAGGTTTACGCTATTTCTAAATAAATTCATAACAATCAGAAGGCACCAGTTGAGGACACAGACTAGTTAAAGACATTTTCTTATAAAAAGTTAAATCAAAATAATCAGTGTGTCAATTCACTGGGTGAAGTGTTTTTTTTTACTCGTACACATTTAATTTACTTGTGCACTTAACTCACATTCTTGTTTTATTCTTATTCTATTGTTAAAAACAAAGGAGTCGATTAAATTACATATATAAGATTTATAAGGGGGAAACTAAAATACTAGTATATATCATCATGGTTCAACCATACATGTGCAGGTTCACTAGAATATTTTGAGTAATAAGCAGTAAAAATAAAATCCAACTTTTTTCATTTAAAAAGTAAGCAAAAAAGATTTGTTTAAAAACAATTTACTGACACTGTAATTTTTTAACCGCAAATTCTTGTACAACAGTGATCGTCTAATCATTGTTTAGTAAATGCTTTTATCACAGATATCAAACCAGAAACCAATGAAGATCATTAAACTGTAAACTTATATTTTTTAGGAAAGTCATAATTGAAACAGACCGCTACACCATATGCTTCTACAGCAGTCCTAAAGTAAAGTCATTCTTTGGACACGGATCTAAACATGTACAGATCAAACAATTCTTCACAACTTTAGTTCAGTATTTTTACTGAACTAAAGTTGTGAAGAATTGTTTGATCAGATCATTGATCATTGTTTGATTCAGGCTGACCAGATCAGCCTGAAAAAATAAAAACAATCAATGTGTGAATTCAAACAATGAACAGGTGAAGGAGAAACCAAGGCCATGAACTAGACATGATTTACCACCTATGTCTGAGGCATACAAGTCTTTTAAATAAGTGTCTGTCTTAAAATAAGAGGCTGGGAATGTCCAGAATCATACTGAATGATTAATCTTGAAAAAATGTGATTGCAAATGTGATCTGCAGTTCAGAGAATCACTAAGAGTCCATTGTTGCCCCCACGATGCCATGCTGTCTTAACTGGTTTCTGATCATCTGGTTTTTTGATTTCCACTCTTCAACCTATGCAAAAGGAATAGGGCTTTATGAGAAAGACCTGTTTATTTAAATGCATTTATATGACCAAATAAACAAAAATAATAGCACTGCAATGTTACTTCATTAAAATAAAACACAAATACAACTAATGTAGATATTACAAATAATGTTCAGAACGCTGTGTGTAATACCTCTTGCTTAAGAAGCTGATTGTCCATCCTCAGTCTAGCCAAAGAATTAAGCTCCTCTTCCAGTCGTGTACTGCTCTGACGTAGCTCTTGGATATAGTCACATGCCTTGGACAAGATCCCACCTTTACTCTTTACATGTAAGAGCAGAAAATAATCTGAATGAGGGATTCCACATTTTTTATTGATATTCAGAGTCTCTCGATTCGCATAGATTGGATCTATACCCAATCATTGCTCAGGGTACGTTATTTTGAACTTTTTCAAAGCCTGTACGTTATTTTGAACTTTTTCAAAGCCTGTACGTCATTGTAAAGTCTCAGCAATTTGAAGGACAAACAGTGTGATATTCCACAAAGAATACGCTGCAATACATTGCATAACATTCTTGGAATGTTTGGTTTTTGTTAATATATGATCACTATATTACCACTGCTGTATATCTGGTCAATGTATTGAATATAATACTAACACCCCATCAAGAATCAGCAAACGAGCGGCGTCTTGTATTGCCTTCTCAAAAGGGCAGTAAATCGCTTTCCTGCTCATTCTCCTTCATAACGCCTTCCTGGTGGAACATTCTTCCTAACTCAGTCCGGTCAGCCACATCTCTCACAACTTTCAAAAAACTACTTAAAAGTAAACCCATCTCTTCTGTGAATACTTGACAGACAAATGAGAGAAAAAAACTAACCCTCTCTCTTTCTCTCGACAGGTATTGTTCTGGCTTTTGTTGAAACTAGTAACTTGGTATTAGCCCTATTGCACCTATTCTATTATTGCTCCTGTATGACATATCGCTTTATTGCTCCCTGAACTCTCTGCAAGTCACTTTGGATAAAAGCGTCTGCTAAATCAGGGGACCCCCTAGGGGGGTGGGGTCGCAAAGGCAGAGAGGGCAGGGTCATAAGATAATTTCCAGAAATATATATTTTTATTAATAGAAATAGCATATGTAATCAATAAGTGTAACAAAATATACAAATATTAGTTAGGTTAAAAATAAAACCTGTCAAATAAAAAGGCGATTAAGTCACATTAACGACATTAGCAGCAACCGCATTAGGTTAGGTGCAGCAAGTCCATTTACAGCACCACGTTAAACAGCCCCATGGGCACACATATTATTTTTCAGGCTGTAAGTTCAGGATAATCTTATTTGTCAAAATGAAACGTTGATTAATATCGACGAAAGACAAAGCAGGGAGGCTAGCGGAGAAGCGCCACAGTCAGAGGGGCCATCGTCCTCAGGTACGAAAAGAGGCACATCCATCAGCACTCAAATCAGTTTGATGATATTCGACCAGCTGTAGTAATAGATCATATTTTATGTATAACAACAAGTAATGAGTAAATAATTATAAAATAATAATATGTTTAGACTTTGCTCTTTTGTGTTGTCATTATGCGCGTTTGGCTAGAATAGGTGCATGTGCGCATTTGCGCGCAACGTTTGTATACTTTAACCACCTCCGTGGACAGTGGGGGTCTTGAGTCACTGGCACTGTTATTTTGGGGGTCGCAGGCTGAAAGGTTTGGGAACTCCTGTGCTATATGACTAAATGTAAATGTAAATGTAAATGTAAAGCTTGTACTCTTACTTGTAAACTTACTTGACCATTTTTGGCTGCGTCTATATTGCAGTCTGGGATGGTTTTGGAAAGCTGGACAATCCAATTGTTAATCTTGTCTCTGCGTCTGCGTTCCACTGAAAAACAATGGCACACCTTCTTTTAGATAGATTTCAGAATCAGAAGGAGCTTTATTACCAAGTATGTTTACACACACAAGGAATTTGACTTGACGACAGGAGCCTAGTGCAGAAGAAAGTGTACACATGCAAACATAGATGAAAGGGATGAAATATACATTAAGATAGAAAGAAAAAAGAAATAAGAACAATAATGCACTATATTCAAAAGTGAAAAAAAATATAGACAAAAAAAACCAATTGTTTAAATGATAAAATTGTTAAAATGTTATTTACGGGTTTATCGAATTGTTTCTTACAATAAAGAATACATTGTAAGTTCTTTCTTCACAGAAAGAATACATTATATTTGTTATATTTTAGGGGGGTTTTATGCCTTTATTTGGACAGGACAGTAGAGAGCTGACAGGAAAGTGTTGGGCGGAGATGGTGGAGTGGGATCAGCAAAGGACTCTTGAGACAAGAATTGTACTCAGGTCACCGTGAGTACACAAGGTATATATGTCGGTGTTTCGTAAATACATTATCTCCTTCGCAAAGAAGCAAAAGCATGATGACATCTATGTCCTGAGTTAGCTGCCGTAGTGCTTCAAAAAGAAGGGGGGTGGACTGAGCCGTGGGTTGCAATTCGTAACCTCACCGCTAGATGCCGCTGAATGTCACAAACTGGACCTTTAACATATAACACTTTCTTTTGAACATATTATTAAACCAAATTCCATGTTTATCTTGTTAGAACTTTGTGTCTTGACTTAAAGATGTCAGGAAAATGATAATCAATCAATCACTAAAAGGTTTATTTCATGTGCAATAATTTAATCATGTGGCACGCAGCCTTGTAACAAGCGAGATAATATTTACATTTATGCAGTTGGCAGAATATGCATAATATACATCCCACCAGCTGTTATTGTTGAATAAACCCCTTCAGTGTGATACAAGACCTGCTCACCTTGTCAGGTTTTCTTCTGCGACAACAATCTGCTGGCTATAGATTATCCCTTACTTAATAGATAATAAGGATAGATAATAATAGATAAATAGA
This sequence comes from Triplophysa rosa, assembly GCF_024868665.1. Classification (NCBI taxonomy): domain Eukaryota; kingdom Metazoa; phylum Chordata; class Actinopteri; order Cypriniformes; family Nemacheilidae; genus Triplophysa; species Triplophysa rosa. Next base: position 24,245,869 of record NC_079891.1, read on the forward strand.
TAATAATCTAGTGTTTTAGGACTATAAAGATCTTAAATAAAAGAAATAACCTTCATTGTGTTGGGCCCTCCGCTTGTCATCCCTGGATGTGCGCTGCGTTCCTGGCTTACTGTGACATCAGCAATAAAAAGGATTTGTTGAAAACAAAAAGATTACTATAATCAGACATGTTGTTTTGTATGTGTGAATGTGATATAAAGCATGAACCTCTGTTGAGTTGTGGCTAGAACATCCTGAGGTGACATCATTACATAAAGTTGACCTGGCAAGAAAAGAAAGAAAAGCATTAATACAATATACCTCTGACATGGTTGACTTTCTCTTGGACCATATGTTTCATTAGATATTACGTAAAAAGTTGACAACTCTTTGCTATACACACACACCCACGAAATTGGGTTACATAAGAAGCAATGGTGGATAACAGATTTTAGTATTACCTGTAGGGGTGGGTTGAGAAATTATTGAATCTGCTGTATGGACATTGGTTACCATGGTTCCAGCAGCTGCATCAGCGATGGTAGCGGGATAGTAGTACTGAGTTTCAGATGCTTCTCCTTCCAGACTATCAGACTGAAAGATTACAGCCAATAAGCACAGGGGTACACGACCTCTTCCTTATAAAACCTTTTCAGCATCATTAAACCATAGAACACTACAATTCTTTTGAGCATGTTAGAGAAAATAGCAGTCCAACCTGGGTTACAGGTTGGGTTATAGCGTGTGTTGCTGTGGGAAACCCAGTCACCACACTGACTGCCGCAGCCCCATCTGCCTGTTCTTCTACCTGTCCATCAGCCAAATGAATCACCCGGTATGTTACCTGAAGCATGAAGGGAATGGCCTTAATCATTAAGTTCCAATCATATCTGTATTTACAATACATGCACACTAACTGAAAAAGACTGACAAGTCTATGGCTAAGATGAACTTGCCTGCCCTCCTGTTCCTTCTGTTTTGAACAGATACTTGATTTGCTGATCTGCCGAGAATGTGGCTCCTGGCTGAATGGTTGCGATAGCCATTGGGTCATCTGCTGTTGCAACAACACCTGGTAAAGCGGAAGTCAGAGGTTATTGTTCTGTGTCTAACAGGTCGAACAAGTCCTAAAACAACTGGATATAATTTAGTGCGTCAATCTCAAAATGAAATTGACTATTGCAGTTTAATGATCACACATCTTGGATGTAGTCTGAAGGATGTATATCGGGAAGGAGGTGGTTTGTTTTATACTAGATTTACTGTTCCTGTTCATTTCTATAAAGCTTATATATATAAACTTTGCTCGCAACACAGGTCCTCAAGCAATAGACAGTTCAAAGACCTCACCCTCCTGCAGTATGGGAGAATCCCCATTAGGATCAGCACTTCTCTGTTCTCTGTAAAATGGAAATCAATAAATTATCAACAGTAAATGTTATAACAAAACTGTTCTGCATTTCCAGAAATGCAACATCAAATATGAGCTTTACAACTTTCTATTAGCGTAATTTGATGTGCAGCATAATGAACTTCTGTGTTTATCCAGACTCATACTGAAATGAAAACTCACTTCATACTCGTGTGTTGGGTTTCACCTTTGAGGTCCGCGCAAACGAAAGAAATCATGCAATGGAAAAGGAGGCAACAACAAATTATCAGTGGACCATAACAACAAGAGAAAACATGTGGCAGATGAGTGCAGGATCTGTAGAAAGACACGCGTTTTCTCTTTTTGAAACATTACATTGCAGGTGAGACATCGTAATGTTGTGTTTTATTGCGCTGTATATCACACCACCATACCGAACCGATGTAACGTTATTGGTTAAAAAACGACGGCGTGTTCTGTATCAGCCACTTTTATTGTCACCGTGACATTGCTTATTACACCAAAAACACTACTATAGGTTAATAAACTTGATTAAACAAAAAGCAGTTCTAGGCTAAAAGCAAACAATGACTTTAGCATTTATGCTATGCTAACAGAAATGTATTAAACATGGTCCAAAAAGCTTGTGATGAATAATAACACAGATAATATATCTAATATCCGCAAGGCGTATTACAACATCCTAAATATAATTATTAAAAATATATATAAAACGAAGACTTATGGCTGAAGACTTACCTGCCTATGTGCAACAAAAAACACAAACGAGACGCATCTTCTCCGCGCATGCGCATTATTTTTAACGTCTAGCGTTAGTCACGAGAGGGAGCCAAATACACTATAATGACATCAATTCACAGCTTGTGTATGCAGACTTTATTATTATATGACTTTATAATACTTTATTATTACTCTGTCACGTTTGTAATGCTGTTTACAAGGAGAACACAGATAGAACGTACACCATAGCATCTCCTTTATTCATATATTGGCCCCATCTGACTACATTTGTAATATTTTTATTCCATATAATTCATAACACTTAACATTACTGTAACATCACCAAACAATTTAATTCACAACAAAACCACATTTACACATGCATGATACTTTCACATGATATTTAAGGTATTTATGACATGCATCACACAACAGTGTTTTGGCCAACAGCATTAACCCAGGCCGGTGTGTAGAAAACCCCATTAGGACCAAACTGATTTTTAAAAAATCATTAATTAACCTTTTTTGTTAAACAGGAGTACAAGCTATAAATATGATAATTTTGTTTTGGGGTAGTGGTGTACCACAAGATCCATTCAATGTCACGGCTCACAGAAGCTCTAACATTAGTGGGGAAGTGATGAAAACTAGCAGGAACACTACTCCACTGTGCTGCAGGGTACAATAGGCGGAACAAGTGATTAGCTTACCTGTGGAAAAAAAAAACATTTATATATAAATAAAAATGAACAAACATGGAGCATTAAATGTTTCCACTACCAGTGAAATCTACTCATAGTTTGAATAACAAAAACTGACTGTCTTTAGGAATATCAACAGTGAAAAACATATCATTTTTGTCTTACGTTTTTCCACAGTTGCTGTCAATGTTGTCGCTTGGCTGGCAGTCTGTTTGATGTTGCAGACGAAGCTTTCGGGTTTGTCATTTGAGAGACCAGTTAGATTCAGCAGACACATTTTCTGTTCAAAAGCGAGTTTGGCTCGCATCTTGAAGGTGCTGTCTGGCTCAATACTGGCATTGGAGGAGGCCACAATCTTCCCCTCTGACGTAAAGTGGCAAACACTGATCTTGGGGTCTGGAGTTGGAGCTGGAGTAAACTTGCAGATCATTCGAAGATTTTGCTCCTTGGTCAAGCAGGATGTAATTTCAAGTGAAGTCTGGGCAGTAGCCATGCCTGGAAAATTATAACACTAACTTATATCTATTATTTATGTAGGCTAAAAAAATTGCAGATAGTGATATGTGGCATCTGAGCTTGAAAAAAATAGCAAAAAAGCATAAGCTGAGCAAGGGGAGAAATGCTACTTTACCCAACAGACAAAGTGTGGCAATAACAGTATAGCACATCATCTTCGGTACACCTTGAAATAAACGGCACAGTGGAACCTGTAGATGACAAAACAACCAAACACTTATAACTCAATACATGCATCAAACACTCAGTGACCGTGTTTTGGGTGTGTCCCGCTTTAAAATGTTTGCATAAGAGGAGATTTCATGTAGGCCTAACAGTTTAGTGCTAAATAGTTGATGTCTCAATACGGGTTGGGTAATCTGAGTAGGCTATCTGAGAACATAAAAACAAAACAAAAATATTACTTTAATAACACGACACTATAGGCCTACTAGGCACCGTTACAGCTCTAAAGTGGGCAAGACCGAACTCGTTAAGATTAATTAGAAATGACATCCACCCTTCGGCAGGAATTCCGTTTGTTTTTACATGGCGCCACACCTTAACAAAATGATGAAGAGTTTGGTTCCAAAATGAGATAACTCCGTTTTTATAATCACGTTTTTTATAATGTTTTCATTGTGTTTTATTATATTAGTTAGCCTAGCTGTATTTGTTTTTTGTTATTATGGCTTAAAATCAAAACAAACCAACTGCAGCTTGATTTATATTAATTGGAATGCACAATAAAAAAACATGATTTTTGAAATTCTCATTTTGGAACCAAATTCTTCATATATATTTTGTAGCCTACAGTCAAGAGAAATTAAGGTTGCTCAGTCCGCCCCATTTTTGTTGTTGCTGTTTGCAAGCATCATAGTCGAACATTTTAAATGTTCACATTGATATAGAAAAGCTGTGGTTCAGGATGCAAAAAAGTTAGAGAAAACAGAGATTCTAACCTTACCTTTACCGCTTTCGGATGCTGTAGCTAGTCCGTTTTAGTTTCCTAAATGAACACAACTGAATGAAGCACGCCCATCACCGCTGTATCGGTAAATTAGCTACCGTCCCATTGCGACCAGCCTACACTTGTTTTTTGACTACACACGTCATTTGCCACAAGTTCTTGTTTTTGAAAACAACAACTACTCAGTACTTAGGCCTATGTAAACAAGATGGGTAAAACAGCTTATAGGTATACTTTTTTAAGCAGCCTTTACAAATATTAAAAACGAATTTATTAAGTGTGCTTATTTTAAATTATATATTTTATTAAGTGTATATTTTTAAATAATGAAATGTAACACAAGGATTACATTCACACTAACACTAACGTCTCTTCACACTTCTTGTTCCTGAAATGACCATGTGGCAGACGTGTATAGTGTATAGGCCTAGCAGATATAGCAGAAAAGTGACAAACGGGAAGGATTTAATAATAAATATAACATATACACACTTTACTCTCTGCCTTCCTTTATTGAATTCTGTGACATAGATCCTTCATAAAATGACATAGTAGAACACAGTGAAAAAGAAATCTCAGTTTTCCCACACAATTATATGTGCATGAAATGTGCATGTCAGTGTATATTGCAATGCAATACCTCATTATAGTCATTATAGACTAAATTAAAGCTAATATATGCAGCACAGTTTAGTTATACCTTAATCAAACCTAAGGCACGTAGAGATGGGGTGGGGGGCAAGTGGGAAATGCAGTGCAATTAAGCTTGTGCATAAAGAAGCTGCACTGTACATGCGATCACAATGGAAGACACATGAATATATGTTTGAGTACATCAAAATACTTATGTCAAGCATACTTAGATTGCTTTCATATTGTCATTAAAATACACATGTTTTCCTTAAAACTTGTCCTTGGATTGTTTTTGTGAACAGGATACATACAATAGTTCTGACCTGTGCATCAAGTGCAAGTTCTGCAATACAATATATGTGCAGAGGGGGTGTCCTTCAGGGCCGTCCATAAACAGTGCAGGAAACAAACGGAGTTGTTATGGCCATGATAATGTGTTTAAACAGCACTATAATGCATTTTGAACTGGACAAATAACAAGGATCAATAAACCAGCCAACCAATCAACCAGATTATAGATTATAATGAATCAATCAGTTATTTCTAGAAACATTAGAAAAATGTCCGCAATAAAAACCATATCCTATTGAGCATATGAGTTGTCAAGGAAGCACATGACTATTTTATAAAGGTTCATATATCAAAACAATAACAAACAATCTGATAACAAAGAATGTATGTTTTGGACGATGAAGATCATTTCAGGTTTCGGCATTTATTGTTTGGTGCTATATTATGTATGCTATGCAATAAGATGGCAGTGTGATTGCAAACTGACAAGCAACACTAATCTGACTATATGATCATATCAGACTGTCCTGTCATAGATAGGAATTGATCATGAACAGATGTGGTTACTTTTGTGATAGTTGCTGCAACAACAGCTGTTTGTTCGTTAAAGGAAAAGTTCATCTCAAAATGCATGCGCATTCGGTTGGGCAAAAAGTGCAAGTCTTCCTCAATATCGAAATCATCAGACATTTTGCGAAGATCAGCTTATATACAGCCTGCGTCTGCTTGTAAACACAGAGTTGCGCTTCCAGGTTGTCAGTCAGAATGCCGGCGTCTGCCCCCACCGAATGCACATGCGTCGAAGTGCTCTCGTGAACACGCACCATAGACTGACAAGACAGAGGAGAATATATCGATTAAAGTCGTTATTTTGGTTTGTTTTTCGCACATAAAGTATTCTCATTGCTTCAAAAAAATAAATTCAAAACAAACAAAAAGTGAAAACTAAAAGAAAGTTCACAATTTTGAGAGGATGAAATGTTTTAGCTTGCTAGATGTGCGACTGGTCATCCTGACAAGAACCCAAGAGACATCGGAAGTGATATGACAACTCCAAGCATCCATGGTCCTGTATGGAACAACATGCTTATGGCAGAACACACCAGTAGATTTCCTAAGACAGATCATAGGAGAGACAGAGAAAGACCATAAGTAGTGGATTAAAGGAGGAAGAACACCCATATTGTGTATTGACATTGTGAAAGACGGTGACAACACCTCAAATCTAAACGAGCTAAACATCCCACCGCATGTTAAAGAGGGACTTTGTTGGGACATGTTTTAACTCACTTTGGTGGAACGCCATACTGTTCTCTTTCCAGGTGCTGCCCTGGTAAACCCTGCAGGTGTAAGTGTATGCACGGTCATCGGACAAGGGCATCCAGGTGAGGCGACAAATGTTAGCGGCCACCAAGGAGACGTTGACTCGCCGTCGGGTCTCAATAGGTGGTATCAGCTGAACTGGAGTGTTTGGGTAGGTGGATCCCATAAGTCGACCATCCTGTTTGAACTCACAAAATGGCCCAGGGATCTTGTGAGTCTCTGGGAATATACAGTCAACCTGAAGATTTCTCTCTATGTAGGTAATGCAAGAATACATTTGTGGCCCTCGAGGAGTGTGCCAGAACCACGAGTCAAAGTCCAAGAAGCCGGGTTTCTGGTATGGGTTTGTGGCACTGACCACACCCACCATACATGACAGACACACTGTTGGGAGAAATCACAACCATGTCAATGTCTGAAACATGAAATTTGATTTTGGGTTTTTCTAATGCCACATGTGTCAAGTAATATTTTTACAAATGTAGATTTACACAGATCCAGACCTTTTTTTATCTTAGTTCTTATATGTACATATATCTATATATTATAATATTACAGCCAACAATGTATAACATTAATACCACATTTGTACTTAATAAATAAATCGATTTTTAAACTATGCCAACAAAACAACTTTTCTGCTCTTATCCTGAGACATGCCACTCACTGTCCACAGTTAAATATGTAGAAGAAAATATTTTTAGGACCACAGATGTCAGGAAGGGCAACGGAACCCAATTGATTGCCCAGTATTGTTTTGCACTTTCTGACTTTGGGATGTTTGACCCATGTAGGTATCTCTATACTTGCAAGTGTTCATGGGTTTAGCATAGAATGAAATAAAGAAAACAATATCATAATATCCTTTTGGATGTCCTCTTATGGTTTCAGGTTCTAAATTGTGTAATGAAGAGTAGGGTATTTGAATTAACAGTTTTGGACACTATATACAGTGTATATATATGCGGTACAGAAGATCATGTCTGAATCTTGTAGCTCAGCAGCACACCTTTTACCTCTCTACGATCACCAAACAAACTTTATATTGATACATATTCAAAAACGTTGCTTGATTTATCTGAGATCATAAAACTGCATATATAATACAAGAACTCGATTTGATTGTTTTTCTTATTTTCTTATTCTTCCATTGCTGCCAGTGCCTGAAATTAAATGTTGCTCAAATGTTTACAGGCCTCTATACAAAATTATCTTGAAAACTTTTCTTTTGTTTTTGAGTTTATATTAAGAGGACATGCTTAAAATAAAATAAACAAAACATGCTTGTATTCATTTACTTGTATAAAATTAAAGGTTTGAAGAAAAACATGCTACTTACAAAACAGGATACAAATAGATAGTGATGGATGAGACTTCATTGCTTCCTCCCAGCAGGATACAAATTCAATATCCTGAACATGTACAAGAGAAAACTGTTGGTTCTTCATCTAACGTTTATAGAAATAAAAACAGACACTATAGGCCCTGAAAAAGATTTAAAGGTCATTCTGTGGCCCACCGTTCTATAAGTGATCCAGTGTGAAATCACTGTTTACCAATTTACCAAACCACCTCACCACTATCCACTTTTCAAATCCTTTTATAATCAGGCATATATATGGCTATATGAGTAACGTACGTTGATAGATAAATGCCGATACTGCAGTAACATCCCATTTTTCAAGAATGGTTCTAGTTATGCAAATAATGCATCAATCGGATTAAAAAACACATTTACTGACCGTAACCTGCGAATATAGATTATCATAGCTAACTATTTCTATTACCTCTTTAGTCTGCAAGCCAGGTAACAAGTCTCCGCGGTATTCGATTTGATGGAGATGCTGATGCTGAGGAAGCCGCAGCTCCGTCGCAGTCTCGAGATGACCGCACCTGATCCTGCATGCACAGATGACAAGCAAAACCGATCCTTGCAGGGACAAACCTCGACTGTCTGTGGAGTGCACTAGTTTTAACGGATTACGTTCTGAAATGTATTTAGTTTTATCAAAGAAATTAACATCCCTCTTTCATAAATCTGATATGTAGTCTGTGCTTCTGAATATAAATGTGAAAGAATTTAAGACATCATTAAGATTGTGGTTAAGACTGCTTTAGGATTGCATGGGCTATATTTGGTCGTTCGTGTCTTTGAACAAATGATGACGCTGCAACCGAGAAATAGCGCTTCTCAACGTTAAAATTATTGTCCACCAGCAGAGGCCGCTGTATGGCAGCTGCACATTTCTACAGAGCGCGCAAAGGCTGCAGTTGCTGTCACTCAGAGAAGTGACATTTTCGTAAAAATACACACAGATACATATTGTCAAGATTCATTTAATTACATTAAGATTAAGGTTCAGATACTTAATAATGAATAATAAATTCACCCTTCAATTCATCTCCCTCGTCTGTTTGAGTGCGCGTGCATCTCTGGCACTAGGCTGCCCTCTGTCGTACTGTACGCAAAACAGCTCCTAAAAGCGTGAAGTTTGATTGTAGTATGTTTTATAAATTACGTTTTTAAATAACAGAATATATTATTGAAATAATATATAATCACCAATCAATTTCAGCATAATCAAAACCTTTTTGAAATGACAACACGACAAAAGAGCTTAATAATTACGGGTCCTTGCAAAAGCGTCCCATTGCCATGACAACGCAAAACAACGAGAAGGGAGAAGAGTTCATCCCGCGGCCTGCACAACATTAACTTAAAACCCTCTTTGCATTGGTGGATTGCTATAAACATTTGTGCTGCACAATAGCACAAACTACAGCAAGTTGTGTATCTTTCCCCCGCAAGGTGTGTAGTCCAACAGGTGGGAGATCTCATTTTCTTTAACGAAATGAATGATGTTATAACATAGGCCAAAATCATAATATAGCTAATTACCGTGCTCTATATTTTGTGATCACATATTTACATATTAACATTGTTTCGACAATTTACATTATCTATAATATTGGAATACCATGTTATTGTACATTAGGTTTCCATTTCGGAGAACACAAGATGGAAAGTCCTCGCATTGGAGTGGTGAGAGAGTCTATGCTGCATCGTCCTCTCTTAATAAAGGTCAGCGTTGGTTAAATAATTTATTGTTTTGTTGACCACTAAAAACTTGTATTTCTCAAGCAAATGAAAAAAATACATTGTTGAATAAAAATAGTTAGCATTTAGTTATTCATGATTTGAGTTTTAAAAATGTACTTCATAGCCCACATAGAATTTTGTCGAAAGCGTCATAATCATCAAAATGACCACTAGATGGCAGAGTTATTCTCTGAATAAATCTTCCCGTTTTGAAAGGTCGTTTTGACCCCCTCTATCAAGGGCTGCACGTTTAGTTGTCTGTTATATCTCACACAGAGATCATTTAACTTAAAACATTTCAAATGTTCAAATGAAAATAAAAAGATGTGCAATGCTAGGATTAGTCTAGGCTATTTATCTCTTTAAACATAAACACTGCTTCATTTGAATATTCTGTATAATAATTTGTACACATGTTTTAATAATTTACAGCCAGAATAAGAAAATGACAGTACTGAGATGACAGTAGTACCAAATGAAACATACGATTTTAACATCAAGGGTTTTGATTGGATTAACGTCGTGTGTGATGTTTGAAGCCTCTTGCAATTTTCTCTTCCTTCTCCTCTAGTTAACCCTCTTTGTGAGACCCAGTTCAAGTCTTGTGTCTTTAAAAAAACGACTTCCTGCATATCTTTCATCTAATACTGCTTCATTTCGACTTCATCAACTCTTCCAGTGAAGCAGAAAGGAGGATGAAATGAACCTGGTTGATCTTCTGTTTCTCTATTTTCCCTCATCCGCCTTCTCTCTTTTCAAACTCATCCGATCATTCTGTCCAGCCCCGGTGGGATAAGACGCCTCTGTTAGACCTTTGCTTGCTCTCGCCCCTCTTTTCTCTCTAATGCTCTCTAGGGTTATTTGATATGCCCCCTTTGACTGATGCAGAAAATAGGATTACTGTATTTAAATGACTATGATAATGAACTGTGTGCATGTTCCTATAGTCCCACGAGATCAAGGATTTCTCATTCTTTTTCATTGTGAACAGTCACAGCTACAGGTTCTGGCAATGCGCTGGAACAATGACAGAGTCATCTGTGAGGATTTAAGCTTTTGTTCTTGTGGCGTTGCCTGATGTTGCCTGATTTCTTCCCTCTTGCGTTTAGTTTTTCGAGCTCGAGGTTAGAACATGCACCCTCAACCTGCTTTAATCAATTGAGGGTTTCTGTGTAAAGGGGGACCAATGGCAGGCTCATATTCATTAAGAAATAGGCCAACCGCAGCAAGTCCCTTGTGCTGTCAGGTATAGAGAGAATCCGTTACAGGCATAAACGTACAGTGAGAGCGCTTCATCATCGGAAGAGTTTTCTATGCCTGTGCAGGTCTGATGTATGGCTGTCTCATGAGAAATTGCTAATGGGTCTCAAACTGAATAGGAGATTAATTCTGAGAATCATATTTAATAGCTATACACCTAAATATACTTTTTACACTCTGCATCCAAAAAGTTAATGCATAGTTGTAAAAATATAAATATGGAAAAATACACCTCTCCCCTGTCCTCCCCTCTCCTGTTAAATCCCTTTTGATGAGGCATAGCCAATAAATCCTGTTTTCATGCCTGTATTCCCTGATGACCAGTAAATTAGAGATCAGGGGAGCAGATTTGAGGCTTTTGTTGTTTTCTGGTGTCTGAGAGAGCTCTGGTGTGCAGCAGACTGGCCGGGCCCCATTCACAGTCCCCTCTTCCCACTCATTACCATTCACTTCATTCACCCTATATAGCTAATATTAGACACACAGCAATCTGTGATTCCTTCTTAAGCAAATCTGTGCCTATGTTAGCCTGCAAGCATATTTTTAGGTATATGTCTGGTCTGGACCTTTAGGTATGTTTTTGCCTGAATTAAGTAAAAAAAACAGAAATATACTATTTTAAATACCTACATCACCAGGCTGGCCTAGTGACTTTAATTGGCCTTAGAAATGCATTTGCATTGCAAGGCACCTACACTTCTGTAAACAGGCCCATGTGAACAGTGGCTTATACGCCTTCGCATTACCTTTACAAGGTGATGTAGCTTCCACACGGTCGCTGTAGTAACACTAAGCCTTATCATTAATAGGATCCAGCTGGGACCATAGTAGACACGAGCACAGAAAGACAGATCCATAATCATGAACCACAGTACATAACTGTAAACTGCTTGAATAATACATACATGTAAATGAGATATGTAAAGGGACCTTTGACCTTATGTAGTATCTCATAACAAAGGCAGTATGCATGAAAATATTATGAATGGTATGGACATGCAGCCGCAGAAATATTAAAAGACCACTGCAGTTTATTTAACATTTGTGCATGTATTGTGTCCAGTCCAGTGTCTGGAGAATTTTAACCAAAACAAACCTCAGGAATGACATAGTCACCCAAATACAATATGACGAATTTGCAAAGAAGAATGAAAGTTGTGAAAAAAAACCAAGGCTGATTCTTTTATATATTCATATTTAAACTGATCCTAAAAACGTTAGTATCATGTTGTTTAAACATGAGAGTTTTCTTTGCATCTTTTTTTGTTATATTGACCAGTTTTCCTGTTTTAATTTTCTGCAAATCAATGCCAACTAAAAAAAGAAATGTTGTCACTAGTTTACAGACTGAAACAAAAATGATCATTTTACTTAAACACATATAATTAGAAAAACTGAAAATTATTTTCAATGGTCTCTTTATTTTTTCCGTGGCTGTATATCATTTCTGTCTATATTAACTTTTGGTGTAATGTCAAGGTACTATCCATGTAAAAATTTTAATCAGGTCTATGATGGTCTGGACATGTCTAATTCACATGGTTACGACCAAATTGTGGACTTAACTCAGGCTACTTTTTCTATTAAACACACCCACACATATACACACTCGAATGTACGTACTGAAGCTGTAGGATGAATCTCATCTGTATTGAAGGAGGGTAAGCAGGCAGGCTTTCGCCCAGACACATGCTTCCAATTAGTTGGCCCTCTTTATGGAAATGCCTCATCAATTATACCCAAAGCTTCAGGATTTGCCACACATAAAGAGAGTTAGCATCTTAATAACCAGCCAGACTATAGAGGAGATGAGATGAATGCGCGCATGAATCTGTTTGTATGTTTGCATTGCACATATGTGCGCATTGACATTCGGGGGATTTTAGAATGGGCAGATATTAATTTAGAGGCAATGGATTTAGCTGAAGAAGAGGAAATCTGTGATCTGATGAGAAAGTGGGGCTTATGGTTCTTCTTTCTCTCCTCTCAGCATTTTTACCTTAATCCTTATTATTAATATATATGTATATTTTTAAAAAGCTGACTTCATCATGTTGACTCTTTCTGGGTATTTTAAAGTACACAGAGGCATATGAAAATGTAGAATTATGATTGTAGACCATGTTTAGGATCAAATCTATTTTTTTTTGAGAATATAAGAATGGTTTAGAAGGAAATATCTAGCCTACTAATTGAATTCTGAACTCCATCAGATTCACATGAGATAAGACAACAAAAACATGCAGCTAAAAGATACAGAGTTGCATTCATATCCTCTCTCTCTCTCTCTCTCTCTCTCTCAACTCATTCCCTCTATTTAGTTTATTCGAGAGGAAGATTAACTTTAAGCCAGTTTGCCTGCTGTCCTCTTATCAGGCACCAGATGGCGCTGAACTGGTCCGCAGGAGCCGGGTAATAATTAGGAGAAACAGTTCGGGAGAGCATTACTTCACATTATCCTCTAATCATCATCACGGGCGCTTTTATTTGTAAATACGAGGGAAAAAATTGCACAGCGAGGATGTCTGTCAGCATTGAGTCAGATGAGATGATCAGGCCTGGCTCACGGCTCTCCGTGAATGCTTGAAGAGATTAAACCAGGTCTACAGGGGCAGCATTAAACTGGCAGGCTTTGGACAGGAAATGCAGAACAGTTTAATACCGAAGCTGAAATTTGTGTAATCTAGTAGAGATGTTCTGTGAGTTTTTCACTCACAACAGTGGGATTTAGACTCGGAACGGATCAACAGATCGCAGAACTTTAGCAAGGGAAGAAGAAAGAACCAAAGCAGCAGTGAAAGGGCTAGTTCACCCAAAAATGAAAATTCTTTCATCATTTACTCACCCTCTCATAATTTCAAACCTGTATGACTTCCTTTCTTCTGCAGAAACAGAAGAAGATGTTTTGAGGAATGTTGGTAACCGAACAGCGACGTTACCCATTCACTTCTATTGTATGGACACAAAACCAATGCAAGTCGCCGTTGTTCGGTTACCAACATTCTTTCAAATATCTTCTTTTGTGTTTTGCAGAAGAAAGAAAGTCATACAGGTTTGAAATGACAAGAGGGTTAGTAAATGACAGAATTAAAATTTTTGGTTGAACTATTCAAAGGGATGCCACATGGTGGTCACTTATAGATCTGAGAAAGAAAAGAAGAGACTTCTGTGAAGTGTGAGAGCGAGAGTGTGTGTGTTCAAAAAGCACGAAAAATGGGACTAAAAACCTGCAGTGATAGACTGAGGGTCAGCGCTAAACTAATCTCAGAGCTCAAGCAAAATCCAAAGAGCACACATGAGCAAGAGAGGAACAAAAGAATGGTGAAATTAAAGCACGGGAGGCTGAATAGACAGGGGCCAAACTGAAGGGGTCTCCTAAGTAAGAGATGATTATGTCCTCCTGTATTCGGTCCCTTTTAGGCTGTGTGAATAATCTGCTCCCACCGACCCTCGAATAGGCTCTCCCGATGCGGCTCTATTCTCATGCCGACCTCTGGCTCTTTCAGCGGGTCCGTGCCTGGTTAATGAAACCACAATATAGAGACAGATCACCAGTAAATGACAATATAAAAGGAGCTTTTGCTTAACATAATCCTCCAGCCGACTTGCCTTTTCTGTTGTCCCCCTTCCCTTTCAGGCTTTTATTGAGAATGAAAGGCCCAATAATGTTTTGAGGGCTCTGATTAGCCGTTTTACGCCAGCAGTCAACACGTTCCTTCAGGCATCTCTAAGTGATCTCCTCAAACCAATCTGCAGATTAAAATTGCCAAAGGGATTAAAGAGGTGGCCGAGCAGCACAGCGGCACTAACCCAAAGGATTGTAGCTTTAAGAAGCATTTGATACGTTTCAACAGATATGTTAACTAGAGGTTGGGAATGTGCTCGGGTGTCTGTAATTTCTAAAGGACCAGAAAGGTTCTCTGAATTTGGCCATTCGTCATAGAAACACCAGAGTTTGGAGTCGTAGTTTTGGGAGGGCTTTACGTGTCCAGAACGATTGGTGGGGTTCCAGTGACAAATATCTTTTAAATCCATTTTTCATTGTAGACTGTTCAACCCTCAGAATAACGGAGGATTCATGGTTTTTAACCAGGAATTAAGTCCTCAGAACACAGCAAACACACAAAGATCTCCCAAGATCCGACAGACTCACCACACAAACCCTTTTCTTCCTCCAAAAATCACTCGCGACAGCGCGAGGAGAACCGCTGACATAAATGTAACTCTGTGACTGACACGAGAGCACACCTCCCTCATGTTCCATCAAAGATCAAACGCACCTGCTTCTGGAATGCTCAGGCACCATATTCCACAGATCACTTTTGATACATCCGGTTGTCACCTTTGCCGTGGTTTGATTCTCAATTTTCCACCTTTTCTAAGATAAGCTGCTCTTAAAACAAGGCTTTGAGTTGTTTAACAGAGTTCAGAGAAGAATAGTGGGCTTTTCTTCTGCCCCATGAGATGCTCTTAGAGTAGATGATGATGGAGAGTAGATGATGATGGAGGGAACTTCTCCCCCCACACACATGGTGGATAAATGTTGCTTTTTTACACCCTTTAGCTGTCAATCATTTTACAGTTATGACTCTGGAGACATAAATCATACTCTGCATGAACTAAACGGATGTCTGTGTGTTAGTGCTTCAGTCATGATTGAAGAAATCAGCCATCAAGATCGTTCACATGGATGTTCACTGGAAATGTCGTTTTGCAGCTTTTTTTCTGAGCTGACAGGCGCCGCAGCCATTTGTGTGTTTTATAGTAACACATTTTTGCACAATTAAGATTTTATTATTAGACACAATCACTGTTGGTTTTTGGACCAACCTCTATTCTTGAGATTCATAAACCTTGGACATTTTGATGCATATATTGTCATTTCTAAGTTCACTCTTTATTTTGGTGATGTGATTGAGAAAAAGTGACAGCTGTTTGACACTTCATACTTCAAAAGAATTGGAGTTCAAATTGAGAAACAAAATACACAACAAATGTATATAAGTGTGTGTAAGCAGTTCTCAATATTTACCTCAGTACTGTGTATCCACTGTGTGATCCACAGCCCACACTTGGAAAAACCAAGTCAAGAGGTTTGTCCTGCCCTGGATCTGACTTTGTTTATGGGACAGCAACGACAGTCCATGATGGAGGAGTGTCAGAGGGTAGGTGACAAAACAATTTTGTTAAATTGACACTGTTTAGCTAGAGTAGCTCTGTTTAAGGCTTTTTGGCTTCACTAGCAGAAAATGATTAAGATTCAATCATTTTCCAGCAGCGTCTACATTAAATTAAAATCTTTTGTTTATGAGACGCCCCTACCCCCCGCTCCCCATCAAATCTTGTCACAGTATGATGTCACAATGTGTTTTCTTGAGTAAGTGTCCCCTCAGGCGCTCACCCTGTGCTGTCAGTGCACTCCTGTTAGCATACTAAACTGTGCCTGGCTTCTGCACCGGCTCACACTTTAATTATGCGCTTCCAATGGCCGACAGACAATGACTGCAAGTGTCAAGCCCGCTCCCTTATACAGTACCATGAATTATGATACGATTCTAGGTGGAGGTTACCCTGTCATGCTTATCTAAGCTTAGTCATCACAAATCCTAATGTAACTATTATTGCAGAAAACAAACAAAATCTACTGTTGTGCCATTATAATGTTTTGTTACGCTGACACCAATATTATTTGCTTATTATATTTATTTTAAGATCTCTCTTTCTTTTTTGTAGCTATCTCCAACTGGCACACTCACACAGTGTCTACCAGACACAGGGCAACTGAGAGGGATTTTATCTCTCTTAACCGAGAGGGGGTCAAGTCAGGCTTGGTGACTGCCAAAGAGCTGCACCAATACCGTGCCACCCATGACATCCGGCGCCAGCCAGCGACCAGAGAGGGCTTTCGTAGGTCTGCCCCACCTTGCATGACACCAGATGCTTCATTTGGTGTTACTAACAGGTGAGTTTGGATGTGTTTTATAGAGGCCTGTCTTTAAAAATGTCTGGGATCTCTTTCATGTAAAATCAACACAACATGCTCTGAAGATCAGAGCAGACTAATCTGCACTAATCTGTGGATGTCCAAAAATCTAAAATCACATTGAAAATCTGAGATGTAATGAAAAATGAAGAAGTTCGGATTTCGCTCTATAAGCAAATTTGTGACACTGACCATGTTAAGATCAGATTTCCATTCAATTAGGATGGGATAACATGAATCATCAGGTTTTGCATAAACATCTGAGGTCCATGCCAGTTTATGTGCATGGGGGACAAAATACATAATATACTAAAACTTACACAATTTAAAAATGATAAAAGTTGCCATTTTTCAGATATAGAACATTCACTCAAATTGTTTATGATATCCGCAATTTCAAATTAGAAAAGCATCCAAAAGCATCCAATTAGAAAAGCATCCAATCTTCTCTTGTGTTCTGCGGAAGAAAGAAAGTCATATAGGTTTGAAACGACAAGAGGGTGAGTAAATGATGACTGAATTTTCATTTTTGGGTGGACTATCACATTAAAGACCAAGAAGAATAAATCGGGTGAGTTTTGGTGTCTGCATTCAGTTGCGCTAAACAAATCCATTCAAGACTAGATGAACTTTGTGTCAACTCCCCCATTTTTAGAACATTCTAATACATGGATTTACGGAAGAAGCACATTCTATAAATGATTCCAAGAACAGGACCCTCTTTTACAT
Source organism: Triplophysa rosa (assembly GCF_024868665.1). NCBI lineage: Eukaryota > Metazoa > Chordata > Actinopteri > Cypriniformes > Nemacheilidae > Triplophysa > Triplophysa rosa. The sequence goes on from NC_079891.1 coordinate 24,263,446, forward strand.
CCTGGAAACTGGAGGGAGTAAATGTTCAATTAAAGAATTTGTGTTGTTTTTACAAGACGTGAAAGTACGTATGTACAGGCATAGAATAAAAGCAGAAGAACTTGTTTTTGAGATCCATGCCCACTGAGATATGACACGAGCACTTGGGTAGGATTATTACAGCGGTCTGTCCCACCACAAGCTCCCTTCTCCCCTTCTCCTTCTGCCTCTTTTCTTTTTTGGCTCTCGTCCTCTTGGGCCTTGATACTGTTGAAACAGAGCTGAATTATTTAACCGAAAACACAGCTTTGTGTCCAGACTTCCTCTCGGTCTCTTTCTCTCTCTCCGGCTCTTGATGTTGATACATCCAGGGTGAGGAGAGTTGGGTGAGTGTGTTTTAAGAGGCAGTCAGGAGGAAGGAGGGCTGGAGCAATGAGAGGTAAGATCAGGGGTCCTCAGGGACTTGTTTGGCCCTGCACTCTATCCATCAAATGCTGTTTGCCGATGCCACGGTCAGCCCTAATGAGGGTGTGTTAGGATCCTTGCACAAAATGTCACCAACCCCGTACGCACACATTAAATACTGCACACAAGAGTAAGGGTAGTGCATCTTGAGATGTCTATTCAGGATATAAGAATGGTGGCACACCTGGTAGTAAGTTTGTAGACACTATACAGGATCAAATGGGAGTAAAAGGCAATGCTAAGCATTTCACTGCACCCGATGGTGGGATGATTATGGACTGAGAGGTTTTCTTATCAGTCAGATTTTTTTGTGCAGAGTTTGAGAAGGTATTTGTTTATAGATAATATGGTATCATGGTAAATATGGTAAAATATGCTCAATGGAGCTTTTAAAGGACCAGTGTGTAAGTTTTTGGAGGATCTATTTACAAAAATGCAATATAATATACATAATTATGTCTTCAGAGGTGTATTCGTCATGTTGTTTCTACAGTAGCCCCAAACGGACAAACTGCTCTACAGAGCGCGTTTAGTAAACACATTATCTCCTTCGGCAAAGTGAAAACGTGACGACATCTTGTGTCAGGACTAAGGGAGGGGTGGAGTGAGCCATTGGTTGTAATTCACAACCTCACCACTAGATGCCGCTAAAGTTCATATGCTGGACCTTTAAAGTATAAAACTGTTGGAAATAGCTGGAGGCCTAATCAAATTACCCAAAATATTCAATAAATAAATCCAGTTCCACTCTCATGGTTATCATTTTGTCTATTCTGAAAAAGCTGTGTTTTTAATGCACAAAAAATGCATTGTGGACTATTGATAACCTAACAATACTGTTTTGTTTCATTCAGACCATCTACTCCAATCTCAGAGCTCATGGAGTATAAGTACGCTCAAAAATGGCTGGAAGAGCAGCAGGCCAGGGACAGAGTTCTACAAGCCCATCACCACAAGAAGGTACATGGATGTTTATCACAAAATAAATGTATTCTTGATTGTGATGTTGAAAAAAAATGTGTAAAGTGTCTATTAAATCTGTGCTTTTTTACAGGTTCAGCTTGGGCGTATACAGGACACAAGAACAACCCTGCTTCGCAAGAGTCGGCCCTTGCCTGAGGCTCCATCCATGTGGAAACTGCCCCGTTTCCAGCAGGTGAAAGCTCCCATGGACCTCAGAATGAACTTTCACTTTCTGGTCACCAATTTTTTCGAATTAATTTATTCATTTTATCTAAAAATTTTTTCCAATTTATTCAAAACATAGAGAGAGAGAGAGAGAGAGAGAGAGAGAGAGAGTGTGTTGTGACAGTGTCAACTATGAACTCATCCAGCTGAAAAATATATGGTGAAAGTAACAATGTATGCCTCAAGCCCTTGCGATTGTTCACACATACACTAACCTCTCCACTTCAGGTCCTGTTTCTTAATGTTGGTTTGATTCTGAATAACCAATTAAATGAAGTGCGGGTCTTATGCATTGACAAGCAGACAGCTCAGGCTTTCATGTCAGTAGTACATGAAAATTCTCCATTGAAATTCCCTAATGCTTCCAATAATGGAAGAATCAGACTCCTGCTAAGCTAATGATGGCCCCTAAGTTCATTATACATGTCCCAACACTCATTTACGACAACTGACGGAACACAAAAATGCATATGCATGTGTCACACTATATACATTAATATATATACAGTACATTCATTTACAGAACACAAACACAAAACAAAGATTTCTTCATTTACATGCACACGCAGGCCACACACACACATTTCCCTTTTACTCTACGTACATTCATATCCCATACTGCTATTTTCTTTTAACTCTTCGTTTGCTCTCTGTCTACATTTCCTTTGCAAATCACCCCCGCTCCTCCATCCACACACACACACACACACACACACACACACACACACTCGTCCTGTGCGCCTGTCTGTCCTGTCGTCCACCCTCAGTTGGCTCTAATGAGGGAGGGTGTTATTTTGGTTGCATGCCTGCGCCGAATTCTCTCTTGTATGACAGCTGATGGAGAGAGAGAGAGGCGCGTTAACCTTATAAAAGATTTACCTCTGCTCATTACAGCCTGTCAAGTAGCTGTCCTGATAGCACCAGGTTCGACATTTGCATCCTTGACTCTTTTCTTCATTCTACACTCTTTTTTTTTTCGTTCCTGTCATTTGTTTGTTTGTATTGTCATCTTCTCTTACATCTCCTTCATTCCATCTTTACTCCTCTTTAATTCAAAGGGTTGTAGAGGAGTTTTTGAGAGGCCACAGATTTTTTTTCGGCTGGAAAACGAAAAAATAAAACAGACAAATGGGTATATTTGAAGCAGGATGTGAGTGTGTTTGCTGCTCTAAAGAAGCATTTAGTAAAGGCGTGATTTCTAATTTTTGTTATGTCGTTCACTTAAAACGTTTCATAAGCATAGCAAATAAACATTAAACATATAAAACTTTTTTTTAAATAACTGGCTGACAGATTTGGAATTTTAAGCCATTGTTCATATTCCTGTGACAACAAGTTCTATTTTATTTAATACCTGTAAGTACACATTTTAGTCAGTACACATCATTTATGACTATACGCTTCTGTGTATCAAATTCAAACGTTTTCCATGTTCCAAAATCATGTTACTTATATCTGCCATTCTGTCTCTTGCATATATACTGTACATACAATGTAAATGAATCACATGTGGTTTGTCCTTTGAAGCTCACCTCATCCTCCATCACACAACATCCCAGTCCACTGAATATGAGAGTAAGATTTATTTGATACCGTTCTGCAGGTGGGACCAGCTCTGGACACCTTTCGAGACCCTGAAGCCCGCAAGAAAGTGATGATAGCCCACCACTCAGAATCTGCAAGTAGGAGAGGGATTCTGGGTCAAGGCACATACAGAGTGGATTGACAGAGCTTGTAATTATTACACGTTTGTCTCAGTGCTCCTGCCTGTCAGGATTCTTTTTGATGTATTAATCCTTCAATAAACTATGCTGCTTAATTTGTATGCTTATTTTTTATTTCATCTAAACTGTATGAATACTAAATACTGTATAATGATAATATTGATTAACTCTTACAAAATAGGAAGGTTCAGATTTTTTAATTATAGAAAACTGTCATTAAAGTGCTAAATAAAAACACAGTAGGCTACCTGGTGTTAAATCCCTATCTGCGATTTATTTAAGGAGAAAGGAGGAGGATGACTGTGTTTGTTCCCCTCCCACAACACGTACGTGATGATCACCCCCCCCACCAAAAAAAGAAAACCCTCTAACCAATAACGACGTGGCGCTCAGGACAAAAGCAGAATGGACACCTTTAAAAGCGTATTCCTCCTCCAGCATTGGCTGATTCCTTGACGGTGTTAGTTTCAGGTCGTGGAGATCACTGCTTGTGTTTATACTCTCTTACACAGGTTTAGTCCTTGCAAACCAGGCTAGGACTTTACACGTCAGGTCAGAGGATCTAATGGTTTAGTATGGTTGTTGTTGTAAGAGATCTATGTAAGAGTTTTAGATTTTAAAATTTGGAGAACGATTCTCTCGTCTTATGTTGTACCTGTCCATGGTGCTGAAATTGACATTGAGGAAGTACGAGAACATTTACAACAAAACTGAACTGCATTCAACAACAGGAGGATCTGGTTGAAATCAATGATAAGTAGTGAGCGGACTTTTTTGGGACAGGCTCGAAGGAGTGTTTAAGAAGGGTAAAATATGATCTGATTTTAATGTGGATGTGTTCCTCTATATTACCAAAATTAGTGTCAGAAAGAACAAATGCACATTTGAAATCCACTCAACTCCGTGCTGTACTCACGATGGAGGTATCCACAAACGGGTCAAGCTTTGGAATCGACTCTATACTTTCTCACAGACCTACAAGTCCGTGTATTTCTAAGGGAGAATGCAGGTCTCCGGTGGAGTTGATCTCGCGGTATGACATGGACAGTGACTGCTCCTCGCCTCCCTCACCTAGACGGAACTCTGTGGAAGAAGCGGTGCAAAGACACGCCCGCACTCTGGGACTGGACTCTCCTTTACAAATATCCCAGCAGCCGCGAACAGTAACGTCCTCGTTTCTGATCAGAGACATACTTGCGGACTGTAAACCCCTGGCGGCATGTGCTCCTTATTCCAGTCATGGACAGTCAGCCCAAGATGCTGAGGACTGCATGGATAAACTTCACAGCAATTCGTCATCGGACAGTGAATTCAGGGGTGAGACTACTTTTACATTTTGAACCAAACGAGGACAGTGGCTCAATGTTTAGACGAATATTCGTTCTAGCATAAAAACACAATTAGGCTAATATTAATCATTTCGTTATAATTAGTATTATTTAAGAATTTTTGTTTGTTAAAATTTGTAGTTACATTTACGCGCCGTTATGCTATTTATTATTTCTAATAAATTGCGTAAAACCGCACCAAAATAAATAGCTAAATATAGTGGTTAAAATATTTTTGATGTCTTAAATCAATGTATAATGGAGAATAAAAACTGGAAATATTATGTACATTGTAAAAATAAAACGGAAACTGTGGCCTACTTCTGTTGACGACTCCGAAGACAAATATATCACAATAGTGCATTCATTGGCCATTGACTATACTTTCGTTTTTATTGATCCTACAAATGACTTTATTACAGTAACTGGTTGTTGTCAAATGTAGCCTATTTGCAATTGAAACCGTTTAATTAAAATTAAATGTCTTTTGTGGACGTTTAGCTCGAACCTAAAATAAAAATAGGCCTGCTATAAATTAATATATAAGATATATTTTCTAATCTGAAAGTGTGCGCACAATTCAAAATATATTTTAAATTGAGAAAAATTGTCTACCTGCAGATCACATTTGGTTTATATTTGACAACCCCGGGAGCATCTTTACAGCCATTAGCTTTTTGAACTTTTTTGATGCAACGGTATACAACAATTTAATTCGCACACATTCAAGCTATGATTAAAATATTGCATTATTAAAGCAAAAATGAAGTTAATACGACGTGGTTCATTTTGGCCAAACTGACAAATATATGTTTATCGTGTATTCTTTTCAGTGAAAGATGAAGGTGATCGAGAAATCTCCAGCAGCAGAGACAGCCCGAGATCCCGGTTGAAGAAGCCACGTAAAGCCCGCACAGCGTTCACAGATCACCAGCTGGGGCAGCTTGAGCGCAGCTTCGAGCGTCAGAAATACCTGAGTGTGCAGGACAGGATGGAGCTGGCAGCCACTCTCAACCTCACTGACACACAAGTCAAAACATGGTACCAAAACCGCAGGTGAATGATAGCATCTTGTACAATTATAGGCCAATTCACTGTTGTTCAACAGAAAGCGAACTAACTAACCTTAAGCGAGTTTTGTTTAGCAAAAACAATAAATATCGGCGAAATTTTATGCGCTACAGTTCGTTTTTTGTAAACTGTGAAAAACATACAACAACGCAACACATTTAGTCATAAATAATAAATTGATGCACGGAGTATCAATAATTTAACTTCCGAGTAGTAATTAAACAATTGCCATAATTATTAATTATTCACGTGAAATGGCTTCTCTGCTGAGTGACAATTTGACGGATGACTGTTGGACGAGATATTACACGGATTAATTCTCGAGAAACAAAAACTTTCCACGAAGCCGTAATTGTCCAATGCTTTCGTTTCTCAAATTTACAACACCATGTATAATTACACACAATTACAAAAAATCAATTAGGCCTACATTTAAAAAATAGGCCAGTTTTAAATTGTAAACCGATATCCTGAAATATTAAAAATATAGTCCAACTTAAATAAAATGTAAAGTTGATAAATATCTCCTAACGAAATGCATACATTTAATGTTAGTATTAGCTTACTGTGATAATTATGTTCACGTATATTATGGTACATTGTTATAAATTGTAAGTCAAAGCACTCACAGCTCATGTTATTTTTTCTATACAGAACGAAGTGGAAGCGACAGACAACAGTTGGACTGGAGCTCCTCGCTGAAGCGGGAAACTACTCAGCACTTCAGAGAATGTTCCCATCACCTTATTTTTACCCACAAAGTTTGGTCTCTAACCTCGAACCGGGACCTGGGTTGTATCTATACAGAGGGCCATCAGCACCTCCGCCACCCGTTCAACGGCCTCTCGTACCGAGGATTCTCCTTCACGGTTTTCAGGGCGGCGCAGATCCAGCATCTCTTTCTTGTGTGATACCTCGACACACACCGCGATGAACTGATTCAACCTGTCACTGCTCCAAACTCAGGAACAACAGGGTTGCGCTTGGACAAACCCTTGAAAAGATAACAAAACGCGCAATAATAGACTTTCCAAATGACTCTGACCAAATGGTGATGCTAACTATTTATTAAAAAAAATAAATGCTGAGGACGTTTTCAGAAAAAAATATTTGATGAGGTTCTAAAAATGAACCTCATGAGTGTTTTCTGGTGAGCTTTGAGACTTTTGCTTTTCCCCTAAGAAATGGTTTATTTGCACAAACATGACGCAAGCAAACCAAAACAAAAAATATCAATAGTAGATACAGTAATTTCAACGCAATTATATGCAATCATGAACAACTAATATTTGGGATTTTTACCAGATAAAACTTATTTTCAAAGACATCAGCAACAACAATAAAACAATACTACGAAAAATAAATGCGCTGTTAAATATGTAATTTGTCACAAACTGTTATGATGGTTTTATTGCTAAGAATTCTTATGTTTATTAGGATGTTGTCTTAAAATGTGACTCATTTCCCTAATGCAGAGGTCAGCGCAAATATTCATAGCACTGCAAACATTTTTAGATATTTAAAAATGTGTAAATCGCGTTGTGTTCAACAGACGCCAAAATACTTTTCTAAATAAAGACTGTGAATTTTTTTGATTCAATTAGTAATTTATCTTTATTATAACAGATGTTTCTTTAAATCTGTTGTGATACCACAAACTTATTTTTCTTATTACAATAGCTATCTGCAACGGGAAGTCATATCCAACAGTCGGTGACCCAGGTAGCTAATAACAATAAAACGTTACCCCCTAACTAATGTTAGTTTGTCCACAAAAGCGCATTTTCACATTCATTCTTGGAATATCTGCATATTTAAAACCTTCACATGAAGCCTCGTCATGAACATCTCACACAAATCTAAAAGAGCGAATCTGAGTAAGTGGTTTGTTGTGTGGGTTAAATTGACCAATCATAATTAGCGTTTCATTATAACACACCAATCAGTTTTACCGGCAACAAAACGAGCGGCTTTACGAAAATAAAGCGACCATGAAACGCAATATTCTGGTCAAATTTCTTTTAGTGTCCGTGGCGATGTCTTGGCCAAAAGGCAGCAGCTGGTGAACGAGCGAGTCCGACTCAACGCTTTGACAGCTGCTCAGCGTAAGCCATCCGCCCCATTTACCTGACCTGTCTCAAACTCAAAACAAACAAAACCGCTCTTAATAATACAATGTTTTGATGCATTTTCGTAATCAACCATGAAATATGTTGCGTTTAGGCCCAGTACAAGGCCTGCTGGACGAGGTGCAATTCTGGTTGGGCAACAATTTTATGTAATTACAGCACAACTTTTTTCTGTTAGTAAGATTATTATTTAAAGGGATAGTTCACTCAAAACTGAAAATTCTGTCATCGTTTACTCACCTTCAAGTTGTTCCAAATCTGTATAAATTTCTTTGTTCTGATGAACACTTAGAAAGATATTTGAAAGAACGCTTGTAAGCAAATAGATTTTTGACTATAGCAGGGAAAAATACAATGGATGTCAAAAGTGCCTCAGAACTGTTTGCTTACCTACATTCTTCAAAACGTCTTCTTTTGTGTTCAACAGAACAAAAAAAATGATAAAGTAATTTTTCCTACTATGGGAGTCGGAACTATACTACTACTATACTATATACTAACTATACTATTTCTACCAAATATCTTTGTGTTCATCAGAACAAAGAAATTTATACAGATTTGGAACAACTGGCAGATGAGTAAATGATGACAGAATTTTCATTTTTTGGGTGAACTATCCCTTTAATAGGTTATACAAATAAGTATTTAATGTTTATTATTTTAATTGTCAGCAGCAGGACATTTTTTGGAGGGGTCCAAGGAAAATCTGGGGAGCAATGCTCCCTCTATAGCCCCGACTCTGGTTGTATTCACCACTGTCTCTTAAAAATAAAAAAGGCGCACTACAAAATAGACAGATCAGTCAAAATACTGAATACAACTTGCTTTTATGTCAAATACAATGTTTTATGTTTTAATAACATTTTGTTGAAAACATGTCCATAAATGCAACTGTTCTTCAATGTAAATCACACTGTTTAAATAGTTACAGATCATGTTTTATGACAACACATTTATAAGAACTTAACAGCTCAAAAGTGACTGCAGAGAACCATTTGCATCAAAGTTTTTGGGTAACCATGCAGCACCCGTTGTGCTTTGTTACACGTAAAAATGTTCAATTCTGCTTGAGAACACCTGTGAATCCATCTGGACGCGGGTGCTCTGACCTCAGCACTTTTCTGCTCCTATAGTTTCCTCTTTAAGCAGCATCAGAATCCTCTGTGTTACCTTTCTTCTTTATCCTCCTCTTCTTAGACTTGGATTGTCCATCTATCCCACTGAAATACTCAGATCGGATAAGGTTTGATGCACGCTCCTTTGTTGTGAGTTTCGAGGGAGGTGTCCTATAAAAAAAACAAGAAATATTTTTAATAAGGAATATTAAGATATTTTATTACATTATTATAACTTCCAACTCCCGTTATACAATTATAACATCAGTGTGTATTGTAAGAGCTCATGGCAAAACTATAAGAAACAGTGCTTGAAAATAAATAAATAAACCAACAAAATAAACAGAATAAGCCATGGAGGAGATGATGAACAGGGCAAAAGGTCTCGACACAAAGAGAAGGATATACAGCCTAGTCGGGCTTGAGGCCGGTTAAGCACATTTCCCACTGTCGTCAATAAAAGCCTCACAGACAGCAGCGGGGGCCTGATGTAAAACTAGTGACTGTTTATCTAATCAATAACTCTGGAGAATGAAGCGGTGCTTTGCCCCCATGGGGCCGCTTAAGGATCCAATACAAACACATCAACCTCATGGTGACACAACACACTCTACCCCCAGGGCTTAGAGGAGGTATGAGACGGCAGTTATTGTTCTATTGCTCCCTGAGCACTCTACAGGGACCCCTACAGGCGATATGAAGGATGTCTATAGGCATATTCGAATGTGTGTGTATTATATATCACCACTATATTTACACTTACTGACAGGTATATAACATTTATGATACATGCCTCGGCATCAGTGGGGCTACAGAGTTAAAGCAACAAGCCAACAAAATCTTCAGTGAAAACAAAAACAAAGAGCCACAATAAAGACCGTACAGAGAGGCTTACTGGATGGGTGAGCTCTTCATCAATATAATTGCAAATCAAACTTTATGTTTAACGTCATTCTGAGCAGCCCAAAAAGAGTTATACGACAACAAATGACATGGAGATTCACTTGCCACCATAGACGACCAAATGCTGGACACAATAATCATTCAAGACAGAAGAAAATGGAAGCAATGATATACAGTATGTAAGGGGTTCAAATGACAAAACCATTAAAAAGAGTCGATATACAGCTGTGAGTAGTGCCATGAACTAAAAAAGGACCAAGAAAGAATGTAGCACGGAAAGCCAAGGCAAGTTGGAAGGTTAAAGGAATAGTTCACACAAAAATAAAATTCTAAGATGATTTAATCAGCCTCTTGTCATTTCCAGGGTTCTTACACCTTTTACAAAGCCAAATTCCAGCACTTTTCCAGTACTTTCAATGTGTTTTCCAGTATACATACTTAATCACAAGTGATGATAATGTGCTAAAAAAAAAACAAAAAAAAAAATACCAAAATAAAATAATAAAAAAAAAGAAAAATAAAAAAGACAAAAATTAAAAAAAAAAATTGACTACCATTTGCAAAAGCTTGCAGGGCCTGAATTTGATTTTTTAACAATTGTTTTTGCTAGTTTCAGTCCAAAGCAGTTGTCATTTTAATGTCATGTTTAAATAGCAAATGCATTTCCGCCCATTAGGGAGCTGGTCTGAAAACGAGGGGCTCTTTTTTAACGATCTATGCGCATAGTCTAATTCTATGCATGGTCTAAAGCGCAGGGTGCAAGTGCACTATGGCGTAAGTGCACTATGGCGTGTCCAAATCCACTCTGGCGCATGGTCTAAAAGGGTTGTCCCTACTCTCTTAATGAGTCATGGGTGTTGTTGTGGGCAAAATGTGCAGTAAACCAATCAGAGTCTCATCGCCCATTCCCTTTAAGAGCCAGTTGGGCTCGCGGCATGGCGGATTCGCTATTTACACAGCGGAATTTGCAAGAGCAAAGATGTGTGGAGAGCATTCACTTAACATCATAATCAAATTTTTGACGGAGCTTTTAAAGGGTTTTGCATCTGAACTCTTCATATAGCCACCCGCCACGTGCGCAGAATCAGAGAGGTAAGCGAAGCTCGAGCAGAATGTTTTTAATGCGAACGGCAAAGGCAATAAGATTTTTTCAGTTATTTTATCTAAAAAGTGAACTGCACATAATGATTTGATATGAAATTAAGCATTTAAACATTTCAAGCAGTTTCAAGCCCTTTATCCCGAATCCAAGCATTTTTTAAACCTTGAAAACGCTGTATTAAAAACCAAGCATTTTTCAGTATTTCCAGCACCCGTAAGAACCCTGCATTTCGAACCTGTGTGACTTTTTCTTTTGCTTAACACAAAAGAAGCGATTTTAAAGAATGTTGGTAACCGAACAACGACGGTACCCATTCAATTCTATTGTATGGACACAAAACCAGTCAATGGGTACCACCGTTGTTTGGTTACCAACATTCTTTAAAATATCTTCTTTGGAGTTCTGTGGAAGAAAGAAAGTCATACAGGTTTGAAAAGACAATAAGGTGAGTAAATGATTACAAAATGTTCATTTTGGGTGAACTATCCCTTTAAGTGCTCTCTGAGAACACCCAGCTTAAAAAAAAGATCCACTCCAAATCCTAATACTTCGAGGTCTCAAGTAGAGGACATGAGATTGAAATAACAAGCCAGTCTATAAATAGGAGTTTGTTTTTAGTTCTGCATTTATATTTGTATATAAGAGCGGGGTTGTTTGGTGAGACTGTATATGGGTTCCTTTAAACAAATGACTTTTAAACAGATTATACAGTTTATGAATATCCAACTATACTGTAAAAACAAAAAATCCTCAGAGGGATGCGTGTGTATATTTTTGGTGAGGTTCCCTGTAATGGCCTCTCTCTTGTGTACCGGAGGTCCTTGTTGTTCACTCACATGTCCATGAATGTGTGTATATGTTTATACTGGTGTGATCTGCTCATTAGAGAAATCTTGTCTGGACATGGACAGCGTACACCACAGCCCGCTGTAATGAAGTCTCTCCTGACAGGACGCCTAGACTCGACTGACACTGCGAGGCAGAGCGCAGCACAACACACAATGTCGTCACACACACAATTAGGCTCGGAAATATAAATGTTAAGAGGGCCAAAGCACTGACCAGTTAAGTCACATCGATATACTGCGGATGAATATTCTACAAAGAGGGTTGGATGGTAAATATAGATGTCAGCTGTCAGCCGTGACAGAAGATAAGTTCATTACGGGTGTTGTCTGTTGTCTGGGCAGCGGAGAGAGGGCGAGTGCGTTATGGGTGCTCTGGGGGCAGCTCCTCAGGGACTGACCTATTGTCCTGCTCCATGGGTTTCATTCACAGGTCCTGCTGCAGGTCACCCTGCCAATTACTAGTGGTTAGACACATGCTACTCCCTATAGCGTACAGATCCCGTAAGAGTCGAGTCAAAACTCAACGTTACCGCAGAGTCCTATTAATTTCATTTCAAATCATTTATTATAATTCAACAAAGCTTTTCACACAACCCACTGCAGAAGGTAATGAGAACCTCAGTTCTGCATACAAATACTGATTCTGAGAACACAGTGTCCAACACTGTGGACGCTATCAATCTCATGGCAATCCGTAACTATTTTACAAGGTTGCTAATCTATTCAATGTGATTTTGTATGGCCTTATTCGTAAGTTAGATTTAGATTTTATTAGATTTATTTTTAGTCCCCAAAAAGGTTTAGGGGTGGGTAAGAGTAGGAGCTTTATTCTCACATCGCAGCCATGGAAAAAATTAAGAGACCATTCCAAAATTTTATTTAATCAACATTTCTAGATGTACTGTGGTCCAGTGTCTGTTGAATAAAAAAAAAAATCAAACCTCAGGAATGACAGTCATCCAACAGCAATGTGAAAAACAGCATAACAAGACACAAAAACTGTGGTTATCACATAAAAAATAATTTTTGAACTTTTCCTAAATCGAGGTTATCACATAAAAAATAATTTTTGAACTTTTATTTATGTTGTCACAAGTTTATTAAATCCTCACCGGCATTCCTAAAGTGTACAGTACCATCAGGGTTTTTAGGTTTGCATTAATCGCATGTGGACAGCTTATCAGTTATTTTATTCGAAATGGTTTAGCACATCATTTAACTGTTATTTTAGCTTCTGCTCATGTAATACAAATAATGATGTTATTTATGTGAGACCAGTGGCGTAACTTTGTTTTCAAAAGTGGTGGGGACAAAGTCCGCCCCCATCCGCTGGGGTAGGTCAAATCAATGGAAAACAATACGTTAATAACGAAAATATTTATATAAAAACTAAATATAACTAAAATAATAAAAAATTACACTTCTTTATTGGTTTACCCATTTTTTGTGCTTGGACAATAGATGCACAAGCGGTGCGTTTACAGTGTTTGTTCCACAAGTTTAGTTCTATTCAAATAAGTGCTCGGGACACAATTGACTTGGCAAAAAGTGGTGGCGACATGTCCCACTCATCCCACCTGCAAATTATGCCTCAGTGTGAGACACAAGTCTCAACTTCAGGACCGCTAAAGGTTGTAACACGTTATGGACCTTTGTGAGTTAAAATGCCCTTTTTTGAATTCTACAGATTCTCTGTAATACTGTCGATAGTGTCCATGCGCTGTGTCCTATGCACATTTAGAAAAAATATATCATGCTTATAATAACAAATCAACCTATTCTCTCACGCACACGCGCGCAATGATACGAGTCTGCTTATATGCAATTACCAGAGTGCACATCTGAGGCGGTGACACGTTGTATATTGGTCCATATGTTAATAATCAAATACATAATTATATTATATTATCAATCACACCGATTCGTTTTAACAATGCTACTAGGCATTTTTTTAAACATAGAAACCTTTTTATTCAGGTGAGAAAGATGGCGTTTTGTGTGGCTTTTGCGCGCTGTCATGCCTATATGCCACTGCAGACTCAGAGGCATATTTCAGTATTAATGTTAATCGATTAATTGATAGTTAATGTAAATGAAAATCGATTATGGGAATTTGTCTAAATTGACACCCCATTGGATAAAAGCGTCTGCTAAATGACTAAATGTAAATATTTTTATTTGTTAAATATTGTTTGTAGTTCATAGAATGAAATTTTTATAAATAAAATAAAAAATTATAAATAATTATAAATAGTCAAATAAAAGACATAATAATTTTAAAATGGTCTCTTAATTTTTTCCTCGGCTGTATATTCATACAACAACGGCAACAATTTTGCTGTGATATCAGGATGGTCCTTCAACAACCCAATTAAGTTCTATGAAGACTGTTTCTCTCTATGAGACGAGACATATAACAAAGCAACACCGCTCAATTAAATGTAGCGTGTCACAAACCTTCAGTTAAGCAACCTGAACATCAGATTTTACCAAACTGCATCTGACACACTCTTTACAGTAGAGACAGCACGCAGGGGCTTTTAAGCCTTTACCTCAAAGGCGCGTGTAAGAACTGAAGGAGTGATGAAAGAAAGAGAGCTACAAAGCAGAAGAATGCAGTGGCGTGAAAGGGATAGTTCTACCAAAAATGAACATTCTTTTATTATTTACTCACCCTCGCGTCATTTCAATATGTATGACTTTCTTTCTTCTGGTGAACACAAAAGAAAATATTTTGAGGAATGTTAATAACCAAACAACGTTGGCCTCCATTGACTTCCTTGTATGGACACAAAACCAATGAGACATTTCTCAAAATATCTTTCATACAGTCATACAGGCTTTGAACAACATGAAGATGAATAAATAATGGCAGAATTTTTACTTTTGGGTGAACTGTCTCAACTTTCAAATGGTATTAGGGAACCTTGATCATTGCACGTGTGGGTCAACTGTAAAACACTAGAGGATATCGCCATGTGAATATTCCCGATTTAAACAAACAAACAAACACTCATCGCTATCTGACAGTAATGACAGCAAACCTTCTCCGTGGTGTTCGTCCAGGACTAAAAGCTTGCCTCAGCTTAATTAAGTGTCCTGCTGAGAATCTGACCACTCGATATGCACGGATCCACAACGGAAGACCCACAGCAACACACAGACTAGTCTGGACATGGTCTTTGCTAACTAGATGGCTCCTTTGGGAGATGATCAATAATAACCCCACAATGTCAAGCGCTGGCCAAACTACATAGTGCCTAACAACCGTACTGCAATGTGCTTGCCAACCTGCCATAACATCTGTACATAATAAAACATTACGATCGTAATGCAGTCACCAGCATTTCCAAATCACACCTTGAGCTCAAGGGGGCTGTATGACAAACTTCAAACTATTCAAACTATCTTGTGAGGACAAAGGAGATGTTACATCGTGTCTACACCGGATGCGCCGCGATGCGACAAAAGACAATAGAACGCAATAGAACCCATTATAAATAAAAATTTTGTCCACACTGGATACGGCCCGGTGCGACAATCCCATTAGAACAAGCTGTGTGTAGTCCGCGTCCGGTGTAGACACGGTGTTAGGAAACCTTAAACATTTTAGCACTAGCACTTTATTTAGTTGTCATTTAAGACTACCAAAATCACACCGTGAAGAAAGTTGGAGGAGGATGGGGGATGATAAGTGCCATGTTGTCAAAGGTGAAAGGTAAAACCTGCAGCTGATACAAGCAGGACTTCAGTACTCCTCTTTGACCCTGAAAAGCTCAGCTACAAAGAAAGACTCACAGCTGCCAAGAGCGCGTGCAAGCGATGGGCTTTTCTCCAGCACAGCTGTGCTTGAAGTTTTCAGAGCAGCCATGATGGGACACTATTCAAGTTCTGTATAACAAACTCGAAAGCATTTCTCTCCCCTTTTCATCATGACGTGACACTATAATACAAGTTTATTGTTAAAAAAACTATAATTAAAGGATGTCAGGGGCTTAAATTGTGACTTTATATTAACACTTGTGGAGATGTGCCATATAATCTTGATCATGTTAGTTATGAATCAAATAAGGATCTGTACTCCCTGAAAATTGTACATAACATATTTTTGCCACTAAATTAGCTTCAGAGACTCGATTTACAAGAATGCCAGATCCTGTTCATTTGTAATGCATGTAAAATTGTTAGACATTATTAAAAATAGAAAAAAAAAGTGTTCAAAAGAACTGAAAAAAGGACAAATGTGACTACAGAACTTAGTTAAAATTTTCCAGATCATACAATCTGGTATCCAAATTTGTTTGACAGATTCTGTACCTCTTGTCTTTGCCCTTCTTTCTGTCTTTGCAGTTGGCAGGATAAGGGGTTATGGAGCTGGCCAGGCCCTTAGGTGCGTCCCTCAGGCCAAAGCTCTTAGCAGCGTGGCCCAGGTGCAGACTGCGGATGTGGAAGATATGTTTCAGACTGGAGGGGTAGGTGGTGTACGCTCTCAGGAAAGACTGCAGAGCTAGAGGACCAAAAAAAACTGTTAGTCATCATGATAGTAGAAACTTGTAAAGGCGATACCGCATCAAGTGTCACATCTTCAAGAAAGGTTCCTTATTTTATTTTTTTATTTCTATTAGATCCTTTGTAAAATGATTATAAACATTTATATGTGTCTTATATACTCTATAAGACATCAATATTAGAATCATAAATAAATAATTATAATAAAAATAATGGTAACACTTTACAATAAGGTTGTATTTGTTAGCATCAGTAAATGCATTACCTAACATGAACTAACAATGTGCAATAGTTTTCCAGCATTTATTCATTTTTGTTCATGTTAGTTCATAATGTTAAAGGGACAGTTCACCCAAAAAGGAGATTTCATTTACTCACCCTCATGTAATTTAATACCTGTTTAGGTTTCTTTGTTCTGATAAACACAGAGAAAGATATCTGGAAGAATGTTAGTCATTTTCTGTTCCGGGACATAATTGACTACCATAGTAGGATTTCTTTTTCGGTTTAAAACAACGGAAGGATGAGTAAACGACAGAATTTTCATTTTTGGGTGAACTGTCCCTTTAACAGTTAGTCTTCATTAATAAATGCTGAAATTAAAATGAACCAATATTAATAAATGCTGTAGAATTATTTGTTGTTGTTCATTCATGTTAGCTAATGCAATAACAGATGCTAACAAAATGCACCCTTATTGTAAGTGTTACCAAAATAATAAACAACAATAAATATTTTCATGCAAATAGAACTTAAACACTATAGAATAAACTACCAATTTAACGCAGAAGGTTTCAATGACTGTATTCTGATATAAACCCACCACTCTTCGCTGTTTGCAGTGACTCATTATTGGCATGAACATAATTCTCAAAGTCTGTCTGTAAAACAGTGGCTCTCTCCCGCACCTCCTGCTCAAAAGCAGCACCTGATCCCTGCACAATGACACACACAATAAAATAAAACTCAAACAGATAACCAACACTCAACCAGAAATAAGCATTCCAAACATTTAATCAATTATAAGTCCAGTCTCTAAATTTTACCTCATTAAAAGCCAATAAAAAAGGAGCGCAGCACATAAATATTATTAGTTGTACAAACTGATGACACCACCCCTCCCCATCAATGACCTTTGACCATCCAAACGAGGCTGATAACAAGGGGGGCGGCATGGGTGGGGATTACAAGCAGCCAATTGGTGCTGGGAGGGAAAAGGACATTAAATCAGGATTAGGAGCGACTGAGATGTGGCAGAAACACTCGCTCATTGTTGTCTGAGGGCTCTTATTGTTGAGAGGGAGGGAGGGAAGGAGATAAAGCCATTCTTCTCCCACAGCTGTTCTCTAGACCTGTGCTTTCAACCACACGTGATACTCTGCCAAGACGGGAAAGTTCAGCGGTAACAGCTGCAGCCAAGAGTTTACTTTTCAGGATTGCTGCATGGTGTCAAGAGCATTACCTTACTGTCCCATTTCCCTCTGCCTTTGAAGCGGCTGTCCCGCATCAAAGTGGACAAGATGGCGATCATCTTCATTTCGGATAAACTGTGGAAGAAAGATTTACAGATACTTATTAAAGAACAAAAGCGCAAAGTGAAATTTTGATATCGTGACAGCCATAATATGTACCATCCTTTTGTAACAATAATTTTGACACTTTCGATAAAAACATAAATGTTATATGTTAAATATATATAAACACTAAGAAATGTCTTGATTAGGTTTTTAGTTACTGCTTATTTAAATGTTTTTTATTGTCTTATTTAAAATAATTCGAAGTCATCTTAAGACCCCCAGTTGGCCCCGCCCCCTTGTTGAGAACTCTAAAGACACTGCACATTAAACTGTGTTAACCAAGTCTTTTAAGAATGATTAGCACTGTATATCACAGTATAATGTAAGCCAATATCAAAGCTCTTGTGCCAGCAGAACAGATTCATTCTGTCTGTGTGGTTTCTCCTGTCATGCAGAGACCCGAGCGTGTGCCTTCGCTCAAAACTGGCCTCCAGAGCAGATATCAACAGAAATTCATCAGTCCAGCTCTCCACTGTTACAGTGTGTGCTTTGGAACAGAGACAAGACCAGTTTGATCACTTTTAATCATAGTGTAGTCAGTGACTGGCCCTGCCCCAAGTAACTCCCCTGCTGCTGTGTCGGAGCGCATCAAAATGATAATCTGATATAGATGAAGTGCCAGTCAGCACACCTGATGTTGTGATTGGCCAGCACATCCACAAAGGCCGTCTCAGAGGGGGTGAGGAAAAGCAGGCTGCTTCCCTGAGCTCCGATTCGAGCTGTGCGGCCCACGCGATGAACGTATTCCTCAACGGAAATGGGAGGGTTGTACTGCAACAAACAAAATTGTCACATTTAAATATTTTTAGCTGTTCAGTGCAGAATGGATTATACATTTTGGGGGGGGGTTTACACAAGGATCCAACCTGTACGATCCATGTAACCTGGGCCAGATCCAATCCACGTGCAGCCACATCCTTGACGAAAAATGTAAAAATGATTAAAATTTGAATTCTTTAAACTTTCAACCAACATTAATGGTGCTTTTCTTACGGAGACTGAATTAAAACTAGCCTAGAATTTTTTTAACAACATATCCTAAGAGACAAAAAATCTGTTAATATCTCTGAAAATATCCACTATACCAGTTTAGAAGTATTAATTTGTCATTTTTTTTAAATCAAGCACACTTTTCCACAATAAACATATTTCTAATGGCCGCTGGAGGAAAGACAGCTCTTAATCTTAACACCCAGCACTGCCCCGCTAGCCTACACTTTGAGTCTGGGTACAGCCCTGGAACTAGTACAGGAGGAGTCTGGCACAAGGCCATGGCAGACTGTCAGCAATACTAGAACTACTCATTTACTACTGCAGAGGGACAGGATGGAGAAAAAAGAGGTCCATAAGGCAGACACCTGGCTCTTTTAACCAACAGCTTAAGGTCATACTTCACCCAAAAATGAAAATTCTATCAGTTACCTTTATTCACCCCTGAGTTGTTCCAAATGTGTATAAATTTCTTTGTTCTGATGAACACAGAGAAAGATATTTGGAAGAATGCTTATAACCAAACAGATCTCAACACCCATTGACTCCCATAGTAGGAAAAATTACTTTATCATTTTTTGTTCTGTTGAACACAAAAGACATTTGGAATAACGTAGGACAGCAAACAGTTCTGGGTCACTTTTGACTACCATTGTTTTTTTTCCTACTATGGTAGTCAATGGGTGTTGAGATCTGTTTGGTTATAAGCATTATTCCATTTATTCCATTCAAATTTATACACATTTGGAACAACTCGAAAGTGAGTAAATGATGACAGAATTTTCACTTTTGGGTGAAGTATCCCTTTAAGTCAGTAAGTCATAACCAACCTTATCATCCTTAACCAGGGGTATTCAATTAAAGATCCAAGAGGACCGGTCTTTATATTTTCATCCAAACGGAAGTCCGGACAATATGTTTTTTGAAAATAAATAAATATTTAATCAATTTAGCCCAGTTGGATATACTGTATAAAGATTTAAATAATTTCCCAATTAGAACGTTGTTCAATACAAAATGTGACCCTGCTTGTGAAACCCCAGCAAGTCTTTTTACTGTTTTCTACATAAAATAATCCTACAGAATATTCTGTGAAAATATAACAACATCTTCAATACTGACTGAATAATGCCATTTTAAAGATAGAAATCTTAGTTAAATTAATGCTTGAAATTAATATTTTATATTAATTCGATTATGAGACTTCAGCCTGGGTTTTCACAGGATCACAAGCTACATGTAGATAAAAACGTTACGGTCCATAAAATAACACAAATCTGGTTGAAAGGTTGGATACATATAGCAAACAGTGAACAGACAGATACAAAAGCTTTAATATTGCTGCATTTTGTTTACTGTTGTGTGTCCATTTGCCTGCTCTGTGTGTCTGCACTACTGTTGTTAAAATAAGCATGTGTCTGCTGCTCTTCATGCAGAGCGGAAAGGGTTAAAACGAAGCGCGTTCGGCGCAAAAATAAAGATGACAGAGGATATAGCAGCAAAAGATCAATTACATAAATGTTCCTGAGAGCGCGTGTGATGTGATTCTCCGTTGTGTGGACGCACACCTCAATTTAAACAACCAAAATAGTCAAATGTTTTAAATGGTCCGGATGGAACGAAGCAAAGGTCCGGATCCGGAACGCGGTCCGCCAATTGAGAATGACTGTCCTAAACCCTACAATTAAGCGTGTGTTAAATGGCCACTTATAATTCATAACATATTATTACTATTAAAACTTATTATTACTAACTTAAAAACACATTACATGGTTTGTTTCCCTGTAAAATGAGATGGGATTTGTTGGGCTCTAGTCAATGTTGATAGATCAGAGTATAAACATACACTTGTTTCTTATTTTATTTTATTACTCTAGATCTATCAATGTCTTCATCAATTAAATGAATGACTCACTGTGCATAGCAGAATGCCAGTCTGACACTGGGAGAACTCCTGGAAGACCTCGGTGCGCGCCTAGAAAAAGCAGGTGAGTTCACATAAGAACAGTTGCTGATGTGTTTCTGAAGGGTTTAAAAACTACAGAGAGTCACTGAGGATACAGAGTTCCAGAAAACACAATGTGGCACATTATTATAAAAGCTTATATTCAGTCACATATCGTTTATTTGCCTTAAAGTTTCTTTGCCAACACAAGAGAAGATATTCTGAAAAATGTGGCTTTGAGTCAATGAGGTCTAGTGTTGTTTTGTAGTTGAGTTTTCAATGTTCATCAAAACATCTTTTGTGATCCGCAGAAGAAAATCATACTGGTTTGGAATGACCTAAGAGTAAACTATTCAAGAATTGTAATTTTTGGAAGATATTTCCCTTTAAGAACAAAAGATAAAGTGGTTGGCAATGGCATTGAGAGCCCATCTGAAGGTGAGATGTTCGACGGCTTCTCTCTCTCTCTCTCTCTCTCTCTCTCTCTCTCCTTCTTCTGGATGGAGCACAATCTGTTATATGCTGGAACAGCTGCCCATCTCCTGCAGCTCTCCTCACTGAAGGAGACGTCCAGAGCTCAGGCCTGTGCCGTCCCATTACTAAACCCATCCATAACGCTACAGGCTAACACCACACCCAGAAACGCTCTTTCAAACGTTTGACCAATGAGACTCCCCAGTCCCCTCCACCTCCAGTGCCATATGGGCGACCCATGGCGACTCCATTTGAGTGGGGGGTGAGGGTGCGGGCCGGACAGTGGCAGGATTCAGTTCCCCTGACACTGCCACAGGGCACAGACTGCTGCTGTTGCCTGTTCGCCAGCTGGCTGAGAGCCGGTGTACCCCACCGGTAAACCAGACCCTGATGGTCTAACCCAGTGTCATATGCTACTAGAGCTTCTGGAAGCTTTTAAGAGCGCTGTTGCCCTTAAAATCCCCAAAATCTTTGTTGTTATGACATCACAAAAAAGACATTAGTATGATTATTCACATTTACATAAACACATTTGTTACGTATTCAGCAACCTGGAAAAGTGTCGCTTCTCCTTTCACATGCAAAAACAACCTGTTTAATGTTTAAAGCTGCTGTGTGTAATATTTAGAAGGATCTACTGACAGAAATGCAATATAATGTACATAACTATGTGTTCAGAGTTGTATAAAGACCTTACATAATGAAGCGTTGTTTTTTTTACCTTAGAATGAGCTATTTCTACCTACATATACTCCTTTTGCATGGAATTCTCCATGTTGTTTCTACAGTAGCCCTAAACAGACAAACTGCTCTAAAGAGCGCGTTTCGCAAATATGCTATCTCCTTCGGCAAAGAAGTGAAAACGTGACATCTTTGTCCTGTGAGAGCCATCGTACTGCTTCAAAAGGGAGATGTGGAGGGAGCCGTTGGTTGCAATTCGCAACCTCAACATTAGATGCTGCTAAAATCTCCACATTGCTCCTTTAAGGTCAGAAGTAATAAAACTGTATGACAAATTCACTATTAAAGATTTTGATTCTATTATTCTGAACATAAAACGATAGTCAGATTTATTGAGCTGGCACATAATGCGTTACCTCTTGTTTCATGTTGCCGTGGAGCCTGTACAAGTTGAAGAGGTTGGCTGGGCTGGTGTCGGACTTCGCACACAGAACTTTAGTGAAGAGCGTGAGAAGAAACTCCACAGCGTCACAGCTGGACATGAACACAATCAGTTTCTGCCCACACTCAAACTGCACACATACAAGCAAAGTTAACGTCAAAGCATGAAATACATCGTCTATGTAAAATAAGTTGCCTGTCAGTGTCACTTTACCGTTGAGAATTAATGAGTGGTTTCTAAAGCATGTATTCTCTACCTTGCATTTGGCCAGAATGAAGGACGCCAGACAGACCAGGTGGAGTTTGCTGGGCACTACCACCACATGCTGCTTCAGTCTCTCAGGAACAGAATAGCTGTCTGACAGAGCCTGAGCAGCCGCCTGGGGACGCGTCTGAGTCGTCCCCTTGCTTCCCTCTGACACGTGAATGGTCGCTGGGTCCTTCATACTGATGCTGGCTAATCGAGACAGGCCTGGATGTAAAGAATACAGAATCAAAATGTATAACATATGTGGATTGTCACAGAAACAGCTTTTTGTTTTGTGATAAAAATGGTAATAAAGGTGGTGTTTAAATCACACACAACTATCGACACTAGGGGTGTAATGATACACTCAGCTCACGATTCGGTACTTATCTCGATGCTGGGTTCACGATACGATACACATCTCGATATTTTGAACAAAATTCAAAAATGAAACTGAAATTCAAATAACATTTATTTTCAAAATATTAACAATTTCAGTAAATTATTTTGTTACACATACAACTTAATAAAGAATTTTAACATTTTAAGGCTTAACTGAAATTAGAATTAAGATCAGTGTCAATTTTGACAGCAAATTTTGATTTAGTTTTAGTCAGTCTTTTGACTAAAATGCAATTTAGATTTAGTCAACCCAATTTATCATAGTTTTAGTCTATTTTTAGTCGACGAAATCTACATTATATTAGTCTACTAAAATCTATCTGGATTAACTCATTTAATTGGTGTAATTAAATGTTCCATACAAAGATTTAACTGTTTCGACATAATTTACTTTATCTTGGAATTAAATTAAACCTGGTCATTACCTTTATTTTTCAGAAAAGTTGAGTAACTACTGGATATGCATTGTTGTAACACAGAGAATATTAGACCATGAACGACATTTACCAGTTCATTCAGTCTCATTTTGACTCAATTGACTCGTTCGTTCAGTACATTCAACCAATGAAACGCTCTGACAGAGCTCACGCTCAAGCGCTATTGGCTCATGTCTCTTTGAAGCTGCACTGTCTTTGCTTGAGACAGTAATGAATGAGAAAAATCTTTCAAAAAGACATATTACATAAACTGTATTACATTTCTTCAATCCTGCAAATCACATACTTGTTTTTTAGCATGTCATTCGATCTTTTAATATACAGTTCGACTCACTTCATCGCTTCTCTGATCGGAACAGCGCTGGTTTCTTTTGGCTTACTTTATGTTGCATCACGTTATGCAGCAGCTCACGTTAGCGGATAAACTAACATTGGCATATAAAAACGTTTGTGCTGCCTTTGTAATGAGTTTCGGGGTGACTCGCCAGCAGTCACACTTCAAGTTTGCTGTGTTTTAACGGTGATTGTGAAGGAAAATATGACGCTTTGTAAACCACTTGGAGACAGATTGTGTCTTGGGCTTCTCTCTCTACCGCATATGTGAGATAAGCACACGTGACGTGCTGGCGTAGCGTCTTGACTGCTGAACGAATAGAATGAAACATATCGTAAAATATCCCCATCTCTCTACGATGAGCATCGTAACATTTTTGCATCGCGAAATATCGTAATACGAAGTATCGTTACACCCCTAATTGACACCAAACAAAACGAAGTAATAGCACTCAATCATGTTTCTCAAACACCCCCATTGGCCCTCATCTTTTATTGTTTGGTGAAAAAAACAGGTCCAGCTAGGCCAAACTCCCTTTTCAGGTCATTTCAATCTGCTTTCACTAGACTAGAGCCAACACAGACAGTTGTACTGAGCGGACAATGAGCTTACCTTCGTTGAGAGTGGCTGAAAGCAGCACATTCTGTCGGGCAATTCCAGTGGAGTTTAGAGCATTCAAAATCACTGTCAGATCTTTCTCAAAGCCCAGGTCCAGAGTCCTGCCAGTGCATAAAACTAACAGTACATATACACATTCATACCGATATTTAATCATTTTTAGAAAGTGAACACGCATGTTTCTCTGACCTGTCAGCTTCATCCAGAATGAGCCAGCGCACAGCACTGAAAACAATGCTGAGAGTGTTCTTGATGTGGTCCACCAGTCTCCCGGGGGTCGAGATCAGAACATTAATCCCTTTTCTAAGTCTGAAGCAAAAAAACATGAGGACAGAAATATCGAGACTGAAGTGACATAGAATTAAAAAATAGCAACGTTAAATGGCTAAATAAAAAATGTCTTCAGAGTCAAGTGTGGACGAGAGGAAAATACTGAAGGATTGGACACCCCAGTCTCTTGTTCCTACCTGGATTTTTCTGATTTCTTTTTCTCTCCTCCCATCAGAACTCCTGGCACAATCCAGATGAAAGGCTAAAACGATAAGTGACAAGATCTTTGAGTTGTTGTTGTTTTTAATATAAACATGACGACTAAAGTATATTTAAAAGAGCAATACGACATTCTTACTTTTAGAAGATTCTGAAACATTTGAAAGGTCTGCAGGGCAAGCTGAGGGGCAAAGGTTAGAAAAAGCATCAAGGGTAAAATACATGAATATATGCTGCATGATTATCCACTAAATAAATGAGAGAATGACTATGCCTTTGTATCATTTATTGAAAGATACCTCTCTGGTTGGAACAATGATAACAGCCAAAGGTCCATCTGATCTCTGAAAGAGAATTTAAGAAAATGTGTTAATTTATAGTTTAAACGCATAATAAAAAGCGAACTTGGTTGTATATGACTGTAAATATGCAGACCAGTGACTCAAATCCATACACAATGTCAGTTTAACATTAAATCCTTCTCTACCTAAACACATTCTCATTAGTTATGCTTGTTTTGTGAGACCACAGTGGATTAAATGCATTTATATAATTCTTAAAATAAACATATTTCATAATACTGAGGGAATTTATTTAACAGTAAACGAGACATTGTGAGTGTAGTATTAGAAAATCAAGTCGGCTTGCCTTCACTTTTGGTTGTATTGCTTGTAGGGACTGCACCACTGGAATCGCATAGGCCAATGTTTTTCCTGCACAAAACAGTGGAACACATCTGGACGATCAATTATTGTTTTAACTTTTCTTTGTGCCATTTTTTACTGTAGGGGGTAACGTCAACATTTCTATTCTGCAAGATAACACTATGATAGCAGCAACTGTCAATATTAATGCCAAATGGGAAAATCCCCTACCTGATCCAGTCTGGGAACGGATGACAGCATCTTTACCAAACATCAGCACCGGTATGCTCTGTTTCTGTACACTGGACACAGAGAGGAAAATGAGAAAACGTACAGAGATGCAGACAGACACAATCAAACGAAAGCTACCACACCTGGTCATACTGGTCACTTTCAACACCTTCTCAAGAGTTGCCACCTGTGGAATTTAAATGACAAACGATAAGGCAAAATGTAATTCAAAAATATCAGATGACAGATTAGATCAAAACTACTACAAGTGTTGATACCAAATGAGGATGCAAATTCAGCTCTTCAAAAGTGTAGTTCGTGAAAACGTTCTCGTTTACTCGAGTTACTGCACGACTGAAAAAAAGAAAAGAGGCACTCAGATTGCTTGGTAAGGTCAAACTGAGATTTTGTGTGAAGTAACAAAGTTTCATTAACACGATGATGCTCAAACGTGCCATCTACCTGTGGACATCAGGGATCTCTGGGTTGTTTTTGAAGAGAGAGGATGTCTTGATAAATGGTCTGCCATGGTCTTTATGTTCTTCGGGAGCTTTCTTTGGAAATGTTTTCACCTTTGATGGGGACTGTGCAGCTTTGTTTTCTCTCTGGTACCCAGTCTCCTCTGTGTCTCTACTATTATTCCTCTGAGATGGGCTTCTAGGGGACTGCAGCTTTTGCTTATGTGTGTGCTGTTGACCAGTTTGATTAATCTTCCTCTGTTTGAATGCGCTGTTCTCCTGTGGCTCGAAGACAGCCTTTCTTTTCACCGATTCCTTCTTTTTTCCCTTCTGTAACAAGAACAACACCAGTTTATTGTACCGAGAGAAATCGCGTTCAATTGAAAATGACACCGAAGGACAGTACTTACCCATGAATATTTTTCTGCTGATAAAAAAGATCGCTGGTTATTCTTGGTGGGAAACTTGAAAGGATCTGAAGAGATGTTGAGCATCAACACATCATCGGCCATGGCAGTAACGTTAACTATAAAACGTCAAAATGACTAATATCTATAAACCAGGTGGTAATAGCTAAATTCACTAAACTACACTAAATGCAAATTTACGCATTATTATTCGTTTCATTGGGGAATGTCAGGTACAAGGTAAATGCGAGTAAACTTGTTAACAGCATAATACTCTACAATGCGTTGGAGTAAAGATTCACACGTGTTTTCCTCTGTCCCCTTCAAACTACGGGCATTTCCGGGTAGTGACACTATCAAAATAAAAGTCTCTTTACGGAAAGCAGTTTTATTGCGATGGTGGTGCTCATATAGCTGTCAGGTTTTTTTAATTTCCTAAATGTTGTAATTTAACAGATTATTTGCAAAATACTCAAAGCCGTAACAGTAGCCTACGGTAATAACGTCACTGAATTATTCCATGTAAAGACATTACTGAAAGGGCTTTTCTGTGCATGTTAAGTTAACGTTTCTATAGCATTCTACAAATCTCACATTTTCCTACATGTTACAAGCCATGTGCAAATTTGAACAAATAATAAAAACAGAAAATAAGAGAAAAAACTTAAAGGGAAATAAAGATTCTGTCATCATTTACTCACCCTCAAGCTGTTCCAAATCCGTATTTGTTTTGTTTTTTCTCCGATGAACACAGAGAAAGATATTTGGAAAAATGCTTGTAACAAAACAGTTCTTAGCCACCATTGACTACCATACTAGAAAACATGACAATGGTAGTCAAAAGTGCCCCAGAACTGTTTGCGTTCCTACATTCTTCAAAATATCTTCTTTTGTGTTCAACAGAATAAAGAAATTTATAAAGCATTTTTTACTGCTATAGTGGTGGCCAATAACTGTTTGATTACAAGTATTCTTCCAAATATCTTTCTCTGTGTTCATCAGAACAAAGACATTTATACAGATTTGGAACAACTTGAGGGTGAGTAAATAAAGACAGAATGTTCACTTTTGGGTGAACCGTTCCTTTAAGACCATCATCAGAATATAGCCTGATTGTGGTGCTGCAGAAACAGATGGAGCTTTGGAGAATACTTACTCATCTGGACACACGCTGGCCCCTTTATTTACATATTCAGAGATGTATATTCTCATATGCTGTAATTAAGTCAGCGCACACATGTCATTTTATTCTATCTAAGGGGAATTCGAAAATCATCCTGTTAACGTGTTTCTTTAACCAGTGTACTTAACTCCTCTCTCCTGTGGGAGACATTTGGTGACCTTTCATAGAAAAAGGGAAAAATAGAAGAAATGGCATTGTCAGTGTCATTGTTTTTTCTCCCTTTTACCTATTTTGTTGGTAACTAACCAGCATATTCACATTAACATTAATATACAGCTAACAATGTATTCCAGGTATAAATCAAACCCACAACGATTGCATTGTTGGCACATTCATTATCAATTGATTCACAGGATGTCACTTATATCAGATGCTGATATGATGCAGCTAGACCAGCACCAAACGAGTACTAAACCGGGCCGGATTATCCAATGGGCATTATGGGCACAGGCCCAGGGGCCCATGCGCACTTGGGGCCCATCAAGGGGAAGACAATTTCACATAACAGTGTTTCTGCTATATTCATTCTGCCGTGCGCTTCTCCGGCCCGCACGGTCGCACACACGCAGATGCACACACAAAACAGTGTTTCTAACTTAGGAAGTCTGTCTCTTGGTTTAGTAATTTTAACGAGCCCTCTAGCGTCTTTTGTTCAGAAGAAGCGCATAGCGACAAACTGTAGCTTTCATTCAGTGGGAAAATGTCGCCAGTGCTGCCCCGCGGTAGCAGGGATCCCCTCTCTCGGCGTCACTCTGTACAGTGAGCAGCAGGAAGAAGCAGCACATTCAATTCACCGTATGACAGGTGACTCCTGAATGAAATGAGTACAAAACAGCGTTTCCAACAACCTGTCACTGTTATCGCCTGTTTGGATATATAAACATGAACACAGTTCGTCTGTAAATATGCACATGGTTACCTAGACGGAGGCTGTGTGAAAGAACATAGCCAAAATCTCCACTTTTTATGGTTATTTGTTAGATGATGTCGCGTTATAAATCAGAACTGACAATAGAAACTGTAAATATGTCAATGAGAACGGCGTTATTGTTGTAAATATAATCTATGAGTACTCTCATGGTTGTCTTAAATCTCAAAAGGTAAGAGTTTTTTTAACATGTATTTGGTGGTGTTTCCTTGCCAATTATGAATCTTAAATTGATATTATGATGATTGTCTACAAGACAATTGTGCGCAGGGGCCTCTGAATTCTTAATCCGGGCCTGGTACTAAGCATCTTAGACCAACAAGAAAATTCCTGCTGGCCTAAGATGGACTTGTCAGTACGGCTTGCATAAAGCAACTGAAGCAAGACTAATACTGCTAAGGGTTTGGCCAATCTGCTTTTTCCTGCTTTGTTAATTAAACATACATAGACAAGAATGATTATTGAAGAGGCAAACACTTTAATGCTTTGAGTAATATTTAAAGCATGTTATTTATTTAAATCTTAAAGCCACAAAACAAAGCTGATTTAGCAATTTATTATTAAGAATGCCCATGACACGAACAGGTTATTAAAACAGACAAGTACAACTGACAGTTAGATATTGTGTTGTTAAACATATATACCTACATCAGTTTTTATTCATTGTTTAAAATGGATGGTCCCGTTAGCCCTAATATATTTCCGTGTTAGGCAGGACTTTTGGTAGTCGACCCACTAGCCTACTCTCCAGTGACTCAAACACAGTGTGAGGGTCTTGGTCAGCGTTGATGCACACCGCTTGTGGGTAGAAGGCCTGAAGCCCCACTGCATTGCACCAATACTCCTTAACCCTCTTTAGCAGCTGAGCCTCTGAATCCCGTGGGTTAAACCACAGCCGGGCCTGGACCTCTGGACTGGGTGCAGGCTTATATAGACTGTGGTACCTGCAGAGTTCAAATGCAATGTTACATTTTGTAGAACCAAAAGGAATTTCTGGTCATAGACTAAAATTCAATAAAAAAGTTTATCCAAAAATATTTATTTTCAAATCAATTTATTTACATAGCGCTTTTTACAATGTTGCATTGTTTTAAAGGAAGAAAATTTGTTACAGGAAGAAAAACATTTTTTTGTCATTATTTACCTTACGCACCTACCTGTACATGTATAACAACAGTTAATAGTGACCATGAGCTGCCATGCTCCAAAAATAAAATGAAAATTATAAAAGCACCATAAAGTAGTGTTTGAGTTATTTTAAGTAGACTTTTGAAGCTTGACAGTCTGCGTCACTCTATGACTATTAGAATATAAAATCTATGAATATAAAAACCAAATGGACATCTAACATAGCTTCGGAGAGACATAAGTGAGTAAATAATGACAGAATTGTAATGATCTTGAATTACTATTTTATAGGCACATTATGTGTGGTATACAGAAATAAATGTTTTAAGCTGCGGAACATCATTAACAAAAAATGATAAAACTATTAGATAAAAATGGTAAAACTATTTGATGTGTTCTTCCTCACCATTCTCCAGTCACAGGATCCACACCTCGAAGCATGACTCTCTCTACTGCAATGTCATCAGTCAACTCCAGAAAGAATACCCTGGAGTAGAAAAAGGCAGAGATCATGATAAATGCTATTATCAGAGTAACACACTCTGCTTTTCAACAGTATTACATGCTAAGGAAGCAACTTGCACTAAATGCATTTTGTTTAAGAAAGGCTAATAAATGTTTTAATATTCAAATCCCATAAAAAACAAACCCCCCCAATTGTCACAATGCCTGTGAAAATCGAAGGAGGTCATGCGAAAAGCACACCAATCCATTATTCCATTATATGTAGACTCCATCTAGCACTGAGAGAGGAAAAATCATAATGCGTCGGTATTAGAACTAAATAAATTATGAAGAAAAATAATGGAAAACATGGAAGGTCTCCTGAGCCGAGATAGGACTTCAAACACAGGAATGTTTGAGGGTCATTGCCTATTGTCCATTCTGACATTGCCCACACACAAAGTGGGTTTAATGGTGTGGTCAGGTAGGAGTTCACGTGCCAGTCCAGTACCAAATGATTTTATGCAAATCTCTAGAGTATTACAACCACCATTAGCATCTTCCATAACATCTTCAATTCCTGTTTGCCTAAAAGATTTTCCAGACACTCTTCAAACGTTTATTGTGAACTGTGATTGTAGTGAGGCACAACTCTGGATCAGTTCAACCATGGGGAGAGAAGATCAGAAATCGTACAGTATGATGCCTCCTGCTGCACAAAAGGGATGGAAGGAAAAAATGTGAGAGAGGGATGCGAGTTGGTGCTTTTGATAAAATATTTAAATGCCTTTGTGTTCCTGCTCTCAGTTCCACTGTGAAGCATCGGGCCCTCTGAAATGGACAAAGGGGACATGAAGCTTTAACCGACTCATACCCCAGACGGAAAAAGGCGAGATGTTTGATGTGTTTAAGAGGCATGATAATATGTGTGTGCGTTTAACTAGACTTAATTATTTGAGGGAAAAAGCTTCTCTCAATGTTTAATGAATATTTGTCTTAAAAAGGAAATAGTAACTACTCTGCAAAGCTATTAGAATTAATATTTATGCTTCCTCATGAAATATTTATAAACGTGGAGGAGCAAAAGGATGGTGCGTTGTGTCTGAGGCGAGAGGATGGGGGTGCCGTGTTGTCTTTCTTCTTAACCCCCTTCTTTTTTTGTGTGGGGGGAGCACTACGAGATGAATTGATTTACATGAGATATTTCTTACATGACAGCTTGAGATCCTCTAACAAATGAGTGACTAAAACACGGCGTATAACAAGAACTTGACAGTCCTCAGCTGCTACAAATGATCCCAAACCGCTCTAGGAGCATCCCAGCTTCGCTGTCTGCACTCACTTGCATCTTTTCTTCTCATGGTATATGTTATGAGTAGATGGCGACCTTTGACCCTTTTGTTCTTCAGTTTACCCGCTCAGCTGCAGTGATCCAAGAAGGTCTCGGTCCACCCGATCTCTCCCGGCACTGGCGTTCCCATCAACCCCTCTGCCTTCTTTTCTATCTCTCCAAATTAAGAAATTAATGAGGGAAAGATTCTTTACAGGTGGCCACGGCAATGTTTACCACTGATTAAATTGTAATGCTGGCCTTGCTGTATAATTAATAAGCTAATCTGAGGAAGTGTAGCTTGATTTGATGGAGAGCCGACACACGGAATACATTTAACTAATAGAGCAGGGCACAGGTAGAAAGCATATAGAGAGAGAGAGAGAGAGAGAGAGACCAGGGCATGGATGAGAGCGGCCAATTGGGCCAAACTCTTAGATTACATGGCTAATTGCTCTTCTTTATCTACCTGTCACAGGTAAGCATGCATATTTCAGAGCTCCCAAAGACTCTGATTGTTTGTGAGCGTGTCAAGGCGGTAAGAGGTTGATGACTAGCCAAACTGGAGAGTAGTTAAAGACTGGCAGGAGGGGTAGGAGAGAGACCAGTGAAACTGAAGTAACAATCAGCTGCAAATCAGTCAAATAATCATCAAGAGGGTTTTGGACATGGGTCTTCAGAGG
This sequence comes from Triplophysa rosa, assembly GCF_024868665.1. Classification (NCBI taxonomy): domain Eukaryota; kingdom Metazoa; phylum Chordata; class Actinopteri; order Cypriniformes; family Nemacheilidae; genus Triplophysa; species Triplophysa rosa. The sequence goes on from NC_079891.1 coordinate 24,295,878, forward strand.
TGTTCAGGTATTTTCTGCAACTCCTGATCTAATATCATTCATAATATTGCTATTGTAGTGCATACGCTAACAAGATAAACACATACCTTGACTCAAGAGGTTTAAAGACACAAAGTAAAAAATCTTGGTGCCATTTTAGAGTCTGACCTTAGTTTCAGCAGTCATGTCAAAGCAATAAGGAAATCAGCATACCACCATCTCAGAAATATAGCCAGAATCAGATTTTTTATCTCAGGCCGAGATTTAGAGAAACTAGTTATGCTTTCATCACCAGCAGAGTGGATTACTGTAGTGGACTCCTTACAGGACTTCCCAAAAAGATCATCAGACAGCTGCAGCTCATACAGAACGCTGCTGCCAGGATTCTGAGCAGAACCAAAAAATCTGAGCATATCACTCCAATTCTCAGGTCTCTACACTGGCTACCAGTTACATTTTGAATCAATTTTAAAGTAGGCTATTGTTAATTGTCTATAAAGCATTCAAAGGCCTAGGACCTAAATACATTTCAGATATGCTTATTGAATATAAACCAAACAGACTTCTCAGATCATTAGGATCAAGTCAGATAACAAGCGCTCACTCAAAACAAGGCAAGTCAATGTTTAGCAATTATGCCACCCGTAGCTGGAATCTGCTTCCAGACAACATCAGATGCTCACCAACAGTATCCATTTTTAAATCCAGATTAAAAACACAATTGTTTAGCCGTGCATTTACAACATGAACACTGTGCTGGTTTACATCAACTGCACTTTTATTTCTTGTTTTTTTTTAATGATTTCATTCTTTTTATATATACACACATTTTAAATCAATTTGATTTCTGTTTTATTGTCTTTTAAATTCTAAAGTTGTATTTGTGATTTTATATCATCTGCATTTTAAAGATGTCTTATGCATTATGTATTCTATTTTTCCTTTGTCAATCATTTTATGTAAAGCACTTTGAATTACCTTGCGTATGAAATGTGCTATATAAATAACTTGCTTTGCTTAATGCATAACAATAGATCATAGACTGATTTTCAGTGTTGGGTAAGGTACCTAGATGCTATAAAGTAACAAAAAAGTAGCAACAAAGTCGGTTTATGAAAGTCGTGTCACTCGGAGGCCATGTTTGCAATGCCTCCAATCAGCTATTTCAGTCATAGCATGACCACAGTCCTATCTGCTTGAATGGGGGAAGGTGGACATTTCTGAAATCGCTCGAAAAAAAAATCGCAATTTCATACCATATTTCCGACCAACAATTAAACCTGACATTAACTGTAACAAACTGTAACTTTTGTTTCCTAAGCTTAAAGTGTGCTGAAAAAATTGTTGTTTTAGCTACTGTGCATGCAGACAGGTTGGTAAGCGCCTCATGAGACTGTGTAGAGTCTTTACAGACTGACGATTGGCTCTTTTCACTGGAAGGCAGGACTTTTTTTCGCTAGAGCGGCCATATTGACTGAAAAATTTACCAAGTTCAATCAAATTGGCTTTATATGTCATTTCAACTTACTATTTTCACACGTTAACTCACACGTATAAGTTGAAATTGTTTTTTTTGTGAACTTATTTGCATAAGTTACAACTCACACTGGCCTAAATTTACAATCAGAAATTAAAATGACAATTTGATTGAACTTTGATTGAAATGTTGCACACTCAAAAATGTGTCAAAACACAATAAAATACTGTTTTGTCAACACCATTTATAAGCCTAATATGCTCACTAAAAATATACTGTACTATGGCAGAGCTGGAAAATGTATTTTAGTTCCGTAGTTACTTCCTAACTTTGCAGATCAGTTTTTGAAAAAGGATCAGACACTTGCAGCAGGAGAGAACCAAGAGCAAAGGTATCAGCAATTATCTGATGAGGGACGTTCATCAGCGAGCGTCCTTTTTCCTTTTCTTCCTCTTTCATGGATCAGATAACATCCTTTACATAACAAAAGACAGAGTGACACTAGGTCAAATCGGTGACCTGCGCAACCTGAAGCTTCAAAATCTTATAAGCAAGACTGACAAGACTATATAGTTCAACAACATAAAGCCATGATCCAAAAAAATAACCTGCCTCTTAAATGCAAAAGTTTAGAGAGAATATGTCATCATAACTTTAATTTACTATTTTACACTTAAATACAGCTTAACGTGTGATTAAAAGCTAGCTTTTAAAGCACTTTACCAGAGCACCACACAAAGTAACTGATCCCAAGTTTGTCAATAAAGGCTAAAATCTCCAGTGCCACGACTAGAAACATTGTCTTGGCACTTAAAACAGGCACCGATTCAAATGAGCTCTGGTAATGGAGCCCTTTCAGGAAATGGGTAAAAGGATCCAGCTTGTACTGTATGCCAACACTGCCGCACTCCGTCCCCTCTCCCTTCTGCCGGTGACACCTATTAAATGCTCATGCCCTGGCACGGCTCCAGACGGGGCTGACTTATTTATCCGCACTAAGCTTTGGTAACCAGAGAGCTGTTAATTAATAAAGCTGTCAGTTATACAGCGCCGCCACCGGGCCGTCATCGGCCCACTGGAAACATTATCTCCCCATTGTTTCAGGGCCAGGCTAACGGTGGTCCTTCGAATCAATTACACTAATGCTATGTAAATGAGGTCTCCTGCCATTAGCCCAAACAACGGGGGCTGTTAATGGAGAAAATAAGGCCTTGCTGTGCAGAAGCGCAAAGAGAATCCGACACCGCGGCTGCTTGTTGACATCTGTGATCGAATCGTAATACCAGAGAGCATATGAAATAAAATGTTTAGAGCTGATCGAAGCGAGCTGAAAAGTGGCCCGGGGGAACTCGGGTGATCAAGAAGATGAGAGTGGTAATGTGCTGGTTTTCCTCATTCAGATCCAGAACATGGCACAGATCTGCGCAGGCTCTTGTTTCTGTGTCAAAGGAGACAGAACTGGGACAAGGTTCTTTCACTGATGGCCTAACCTCAATGTGAGCTCACTGATGAGACACACACACACACACACACACACGCACGCACAGCACACACACACACACACACACACACGGAGGACAGGTTGTGTAATCTCAGTGCTATCTGATCCTTCTGGACAGTTGAGTTAAGGGTAATCTGAGTGGGCAATCTGAGCCGTATGGTTACACTCACTATTAAGGATAACCGAGGAGACGCAAACCAAAAATAATAACCTGAGAGATTGACATAGTGCAGCTCATATACATAATAGCCCTTGTGTCCTGTGTTGTTTTTTCTGCTCTGCTTTGGTGTACTGTGTATATCTGACATCGTGACTGTTTTATAGTGTATGTCCTGTCAGTGAACAGGAACATAATGGCTGATCCATAAGGTGACACTAAGGAGTAGATGGAATAACTTCTGGGCCTGTTATTCACCTGTTTGGTATGAAGTTGGACTCGTGGAGTTTTTCTGCCTGGTCCACGTCATGAGGAAAGCCATGGAGCACCCAGCCTCGGATGGTACAGTCAATCCTGCTCAGTCTCTCCGTAAGAATCTGCAGCACTATACTGGATGGGACTGTCAGGATTAAAACATAGACTGTTCTAGTAGTAAGAAGTTGCTTGTTTATTTTTTATATGCTAGAATTACAACAATGAAAACAATAGAGGAATGAAAATCTCATTAAGGCAAACTCTGAAATCTCAAATGTGTTGATGCAAGACACCGAGGCTCCCGAGATTCAACTTGTGGTGTCCTTTGAATGACACTCATCCTATATGCCGTAAACATGGTTTTCTGTGGGGATTACCTCATGAGACTCACACAAACACACCTGCTTAGCATTTTGTTTGAAATACTGTATACGTTCTTCCCTGTAGGGCGTCGGATCACAGTGTTACACATCTAACGGACCTGAGAAAAATCTCTTTCATTTGTTTACTTCCTTCAAGATACTGAGCAAAGAAGACTTTATGGAAAGAAAAACAATACTGTGAACTTCCTGAAATATAAAACATTTAGATAACAGATTTAGATGCACTCGTGAAGATTTGTATTATATATGCGAGTCATTTTGGTGCAAAAATAAATGAACAGATACTTTGATCTGATTAAAAATAACATAATGCTTCTGTCCTTCAAAAACCTTGTATCTCCATATTTCATGGTTTTCATTTTGGATGGAGCGAGTGGTAGGTTGTGCTGCTGTCATTCGCGTTCCATGCATATGCGCCCGATTCACGCTTCTAATCCGTCCATCTCTCCAGCCCATGCGTCCGTTTCGGCCCAAAAAGTACATCGGCCCACCGGGAAAATGCCCGTTATGCCTGATTACCAATCCAGCCCTGCGTATTTACGAAACGCACTCTGTAAAGCAGTTTGTTCATTAGGGCTACTGTAGAAACAACATGGGAAATTTCACGTATGGGGACCCAAGGAGTATGTAGATAGAGATAGCTCATTCTAAGGTAAAACAAAACGTTTCATCATGTAAGGTCTTTATACACCTCTGAAAACATAGTTATATATTATATTGCATTTCTGTTAAAAAAAACCCTCCAAAAAATGACACATTGAATTTTTAAAAATTATAGTTTTTTTCTGAAAAATAGCAAATTTGGACATCCTAGCTATCGGAGGGACAGCGACAATAAGCAAACAGGACACTATAATGTAACTAATGTAGAGTTTTTTATTCAGGTATGAGCAATAAGGCTCACCATCAAGTGAACGATATCAAAGATGGCGGTTTGAGGAGAACAAAACATAATCTTCCCGCATGATATCAGTGATCTCATCAACCGATTTTGTTTGTATGTGTACCAAATCAAGGCGGTTTGCTGAGGTGATACATAATTAGCTAGCATGGTGTTTTTTAAATTCATGTATGTACATTTTGTCTTTTGAAGATATTTCACGGGTCCATCTCAGAGTACAAAAGCATTCGACGGCTGCCTGACAAGGCAACATGAGTGAATTGTTTAAGGAGATGATGGCACCTCTTAAATCTGATAAAAAGCATGTTAGAGAAGAGTGGCGCTCGTGATGCTGGGAAAATTAACCAGAACGGAGGAGGACAAACAAATAATGAGGTGAATAAAAAAACACAACCGCATTCTTTAAGGAAATCAAGCTGGCACCCAGGGGGGTCCCCACAGCTGCTGAAAAATTAAAATTGACGATTTCAAACTGTCCAATTTCCACATCAAACGCCTGCAGCCTCATGCCTATCTTTGCAGCCCTGCTTCAAACATCAGGCAGCCTGGAGAGAGTTCCTGTTCTTTCACTCCTCTCCTCCTCTGCTTCGTATAAAAGTATTTTCTGGTTTGCTTAATAATCCGGCTTTCTAAATCCCAGAAGTACTGTACTGGTTACACTAGCTACCATCTCTCCATCGCCTAATTATACCCCTGTGAGGCCATTAATCAACTTGTAAATTATTTAGGCAAGCTCTCGAACCCTCACTGTCACTAAGATGGGGAGAGCTAAGGAGGGGTGCGAGGAAAGAAAGAGGCACAGAAATCCCTCTCCCAGGATACCGAAGCCTTGTTCAACAAGGCAATGGAATACATGCTAACAAAACACATTGCATTTCTTATGCACACATTGCTTCTTCAACATGCAATATACATTTTTGAACAGAAGTTGGGTGTACCAGACAATGCTACATCTAATAACATAACATCCTCTTGCAATTATTTAGTACAGGTGTGTGTTTATATTGGGCATGGATAAAGCATAAAAACCCTAAATTCAGTTGAACATATTAAAAATGACAGATTCCAGATTTAAAGTTGGCATGAAGCAGAAGTTGTGATAGTGTTTACTTCCGAATTATATATCTTATATCTATAGTGTAATGTCTTCATGAATGAGAATAAATATAGGGCGTGGCTTGATTTCAACCTTTGGGAACATTGGGGATTGTTGGAAGTTGGAAGGTTGGCCATTGGACAATCAGTATAGTCTTGAGTCATACTGTGACACTCCCGTCGGTCCCTTGCCTGTTTTCCTCGTTTTTGCCCCAGAATGTCCTTTTGCCACGCTGCCTCATCAGTGACTGTCACCTGTCCCTCATTGTCTTTCACACCTGCACCCCATCATCCAAACACTATACTGTATGTACTCTCATTTGCCCATTGTGTGTGTTCTGGTATTGAAGTAACTGTGTTGGATTTTTGCCTGTTCCGTGGATGTTATTTGCCTGCTGGATTATTCTGTTTTCGTTTCTGTGGATGTTTTTGGATTTACCCGTTTTTTTGTGGATTTTGACCCTTCTTTGTTGCACCTTTTTATATTAAATCTCCAGTTTACACCCGAGTTCCCTCGTGACATTGTCTTTCGTCTTCACGACTGTTACACTTACGTCATGCAAAAACTTCATGAAGAATAATGACCCAAATAAATGATAGCACGATATGACGATTAACATATACGAATCGTATATGCAACAAAAAATAGGCAATGGAAGTTTGAATCTTGGGAGTCTTGGATTTGTCTTCTCCCCATCATTTTATGACTTCTTTCCTCTTTTTTCCAATTAAAATGATTTAACGTGACTAAGAAAAAACAAAACGCATGCAATCAAATACACACATGCTCGCTTACATTCAACGCTTCACGTCCCTTGTGGATCTTTATTGCATAAATGAAAACTCTCTCACGGCAAATGGCTTTGGCCAGAGCTGTGATAAAGGAAGTGATTGGCAGTCTCAGAGGTTGAATACATTCTCTGGGGGTGGGACTATGTATAACTATATATATTTACTTAGGGTCTCTGAGGGAGTTACAACAGAGAGGTGTTGAGCAGATACACAGGGTGTAAGATGGAAAGGGAATAACAATGTTAAGGATGAATAAAAGGTCATAGTGTCAAGAAAAGACAACAAGAATTTAGTATTTATGGTGCATTCGATCCTTAACAGTACTGGTAATAGAATCCAATTATGTATGCAGAAATAAATAAATTATAAGATAAACATTATGAGTAAAGTTACTATAAACCGATATTGATTTGAATATAGCTCAGTGTGTTTATTGACCAGACCGTCATAGCTGTAGGGGGTCCAATTATGTCAAAAGCAGTAAACAGAACTTTGCAAGGAGCTTACAGAATGTTCTGTGTGATTGACCCATTTGGCAGGAGGTATAGGGGATGTGAGGAGGCATACCTTGCTGTTCTGACTCCAGGTAGGGTTTAATGAGCTCCCCCATATGGTGTTCATCAGCTGACACAGCCTTCAGAAGTTCACCGCAACAAACTACAGCGACAGAGAGAGAAAGAGATTGGACAAAGCAGAGAAAAGTACAGTTTTAAATTTTAAATAAACACCTCTGCATAGACATTGTAAAATGTTAAAGGGATTGTTCATTCAAAAATAAATCATTAATATATCCTCATGTCATTCAAGACCTGTATATGACTCTTACTTCTGCGAAACAGAAAAGAAGATTTTTTCTTAAAAATATCTTCTTTAGTGTTCTGCAGAATAAATAAAATCATAAAGGCTTGAATTGACAAAAGGGTGAGAACTACTGTTTGCCTTTAAGAGTGCTGAACGCCAAAGATAAAGAATATTGGTAAAAACAAAGAAGTGGATTCAAAGATTTCTGAATGACAATTTTATAGGTGAAGTAAAGTATGACACAACAATTAAAACTAACAGCAGTCTGAGAATTGAGGAGGAGAGCTTACTGTTGACAATGCCATATTTCTGTGCAATTAGTTTGGCTTGAAGACTCTTCCCTGAACCCAGGGGTCCAAACAGAAGGATTCTGGGGGTGAAGGGCGAGGCAGAGCGATGTCGAGAAAGAACGAAGTTCAGTGCTGCAGTGTAGACACAAAATAACATGTATATAACATATAGAAATAAATGAGAGCATCTCTATGTAAAGATTAAAAAAATCTGAAGCATTTGTGCACTCGGGTCATTTCCTTTAACCTTACGATGATGGTTCAGTACTGTACAAACACCTCACGACACAATAAGGACGCACATATAGTCTCTCTTAAATGTTTAATGGAGTAAGATAATAGAACACATTTGTGTGGCGGGTGACAGCCTCTTAAAGTCCATTCGCTCAGATCATAAACAGAGATTGTCACTAAAGTGAATATAAAGTCGCTTGATTAATTAATCATTAGTCTTCCTTTCATGTCCACGGGGGCATTTGCTTGTAGGGTGACATCCGCAACGAGGCCATCTGTTTGCAGTTGGGTTCACTCGAAACAATGCTGTTCGTCTCGAACCGACGCCGGGCCTCCGATCTAATGTGTGAAGATTAACAACAGCCTAATCATAACTAATGAGACCCTCTCATCCAGCCTTTTATGCTGCTAATTGCTATACAACAACAGGATAAATGCTTAATATGCAAAACATGCTAATGCGCTAAAAGGCTAAGTCAGGGGGAAACTAGCGATGTAACAATCAAACCGCATGCTGAATTAGCGCTAATCAAGATTTAAGATGACAGCCTTATTGCTTTTAGCGCCTCGGTCTGGGCTCATAAATGTTTTATAGCGGAGTTTATCGCAAATATTTATTTAATACCCTTCGTTTAGATTTATCAAGACAATCAGGTGCAGTTAAGTAAAGATTACAGCATAATGGCGCTCTTTGCTAAATCTACAATTTACAAATCGAGCCAAAAAGCCATTAGGCTACGAGTCACTTTCTTAATAGGTACTCAAAGGAGCATTTTGACTTTAATACGAATGTGCCATGAAACCTAAATGAGCTTTCAATTCTCCCCAGATAGGCTAAGCCAAACACTCAAGTGAAAGAAAACCTTTGGTGCTATGGGAGAGGAAATAACTGTGGAGAAATATCTTTTTGAAGGGAAGAAATTTGGATTTAAAGTTTAAAATTCTTGCATCATTTAATCACCCTTTTGTCATTTCAAACCTGTATGACTTTCTTTCTTTTGCAGAACACAAAAGAAGATATTTGGAAGAATGCTGTGAACTGGCCCCCATTCACTTGATTTTGTGTCCACACAATAGAAGTGAATGGGGGCCATTGCTGTTCGGATACCAACATTCTTCAAAATATCTTGTTTTTCATTCTGCAGAAGAAAGAAAGTCAAAGGTTTGAAATGACAAGAAAATGAGTAAATGATGACGTTTTTTGGGTGAACTATCACTTTAAAACTCTCTCAGTACATGATGACATGGCTTGAGCGAGCAAAATATTGTTAAGGGATAGACGGAGGTTGGATTTTATGACATCTCTAAAATGCTATCTGTAATTCAGAATGTGTGGTCATCATCATTTCAGTGTATGATAAATATGCACTTTTATTAAAATAAAAATAGCAACACGAGTTTCGCGAAATGCCGCTAACCTGACTAATGCGACATTCAAAGTGATGTTTGCAAAGAGGAGTTTAAATATTCACCACCCAAGCTACCCTCATCTCGCAACTAAAGGAAGGGAAGTGACAAAATTATTTTGTCAAGTTGAGCGATATAATATTTAGACAGGTTGTATTCAGATGGCTTAGGTGAAGACCGCTCATCGCTGCCTGGGTTCTCGTGGGATAGTCTGTGCCTGCAGAGCTGCCTGAGGCAACCTCCTCAACTGGAAGAGTGCCTGACAAGCAGGTCAATCACAGCCTCTGAATGCAACCAATGCACAGCGGACCTCCAGACAATAGGGGCGGTAGATCTCTGTCCACTAGAATTGTCAAAGGGGCACAGAAATGAGCAGGTGATGTTGGTAAGAATGTGTTGGGACGGTCTAACTGTATCTATAGGTGACCTAACCAAGCCTAACCTGTACCACTGTGACGCATTCTTTAGAGATACAACGTGTCTTAGTTCATAAGGTTTGATTAAACTAGCACCCAATGGAAAATCAGGCTTGATGGTCTGACAAGAAGATTCGTAAACACTAAATTTATAGTGAAGAAAGGTGGAGAGTTTACCTTGTGCAAAAACATCTACGTGGGGCTGGTCAGCATTGATGGTCTTCAAGCAGTTCTGGTAGGTGAACTTCAGAGCGTGGGCTTCTGTACGGTACTTTTGGATTTTCTTGGCTATCGCATCAACTGGCAAAACTGTCCTGGGTGTTTCTAAACGCTGGGCAATATCTGCACTCTCAGGCCATTTAAAGGTCACATGATACACATCTGAAGGACAAAAAGTAGGGCTGTTAAACGACTAATCGCGATTAATCACATCCAGAATAAAATTTGTGTTTACATAATGTCTGTGTACTGTGCTTATTAATTTGGTATTTATTAAAACATACACATACATGTATATATTTTTATAAAATCAATAAACATTTACATATAATTTAAATTATATATAGATATGCAAACATTTCCTAAATTTACTGCCATAATAGGGAAAATAAATACTATGGGGGATGAGATCTGTTTGGTTACTGACATTCTTCCAAATATCTTCCTTTGTGTTTAGCAGAACAAAGAAATTTACACAAGTTTGGAACAACCTGAGGGTGATCAAATGATGACAGAATTTTCATTTTTTGGGTGAACTGTCCCTTAAAGACATTACTCAATGCATTTATACATTAGCGAGACTAACAGTGCATTCAACTGTACAGGCAGTTTGTTTAGGGTTGGAGCTAAACTTAGAGACCCCTGGCCTAACGTAAAAATAAACTAAAGTTGAACCACTGCATAGGAAAACATCCTTCATAGCACTTATTTTGACAGTGAACACCAAAAAAAAAGATTCATAAACAGAGATCATAAATAAACAAGGAAATGGCAATTATGCGGAAACGGCACATCCACACCATCGTAAATCTATAGGGAGCGCTGGGCTTTTGTTCATTACAGCTGGGCTTTCCAAAACCCTGAGGACATGCAGCCTGATTGGGATTCAGCAAACAGGTTGAGTGCTGTCAGGTTCCACGGATAATGAAATGCATTCTAACAAGGCTGTGTGTTGCCTGCCTGTCTCGCAGTCCCACTCTGTGAACTAGCAAAGTGTAATGATCATACAGACATTACCTCCCGTGACAGGGTCTATTCTCTTGCCCAAGCTCCTTTCAATCAGGACGACATCGGGAGCTTCCAGCATCACTGTGAGGAAAGAGTTAAAGCAGAGTTTGACACATTCTCTGGAGAGAGATAGCGAGTCAGTGAGGGATATTTGGCCAGTCTCATTATCGAGTCCTGATTTTCACCGTCTTGTTTTTCAGCTGGGAAAAGCAAAGTGTTTGGACAACATGCCACTAACCGACATGGTCCGGTGTGATGCCGGCTTCTTGTAGACGTAGTGCCTCTTCTTGCATCCTGGGAATGGCTTCCAGAAGCCAGCCCTGTAAATACGATGCATGTTTTGTATACACACTCAAACACATACAGCATGTCCCTTGAGAAGATATGAACAAACAATGTACTTTAAACAATAATCCTGCTCTGCGGTGACAGAGTCCAGCTCTGGCGGTGATGTAGATGAAACCTTGCACTTTTTCTTAAACAAACACTTACGCACAATTCTCTTGTTTACATTTCTACGAGCGCACTCGCAGTCGCTTTTCCCCACGGTCATCTACTGTCCTTAAATTGTTGTTTAAACTTGTTTTCATATAAGCAAAACAATCTCCTGCCTGGAAAAACAGTAATAGGCTTTGAATGAATAATTTTATATGAATAATTCATATAAATTGCTGCCCTGTACGATTTTAAATAATGAATGTATAAATTGTTGTATGAATACGGAATAAAAGCGGCCCATATGGGGTGTCATGCAGGGAGGCAAATGGAGGGTTAAATCCATAAAAACCTTGAAAATGTGCCTAATTCTCCAGCTCCTCTCCACATTTCTCACTTAGCAATAAAAATAACATAAGAAGAAAAGGAAGCGCATGCATATCATTCATTAGCTACAAATCCATAAAAAACTTCCTTCTCTAATAGTCTCCTAAATCCCAAGGCTTCCCGTGCAATGGTGCGGTAAAATAAAGAACAGTCAAAGAAACCGTCTCCCAAAAGTGCTTGTTAGGGGCCAACCTATTACTGCAGCGAATAATCTTAAAATAAATAAATATATGCAACAAACATTTATAGATCTAAGTATTATCAGAGGAGCTGGTTTTTGCTGCAGAGTGTCTGGTGTCTGTTTGATATAAGCCTTTGTTTTTTCACGCTTTGATCTTTAACGGCAAACCTATCCTTTGCTTCACCTGATCTCGGCACGCAAGTTTCCTCCCACTTACTTTCCCATTAAGCATTTGATTGCCTCTGTGGCTGCGAAGCCCATGAGCAGGGCCTGATTCACAGTCTGTATGCAAGGCCTGTAGCCCAGAACCTAACAAGAATGAACGATGAGAAAACAGACCGTTAGAACTGTTCTAAGAACAGTCTGAAACGGTTATGTTTCCACGTGAGCCTGGTTCGACATGGCACGATTACAAACTGTTTTCCATTACATTTAGGCGTTTATCATGCTTTTATCCAAAGCAATTTACAAAGTAAGGAAAACAACAAAGCGATTCATCCTAGATCTCAGTTGTCTTATTTCAGGTTGGTATACAACAGTGCAGCAGGTTTACTACAAGTATAGGCTACCAATATGCACACTTTTACAAAACCATGCCGATAATATAAGTAATTATTTCATGGAGATTACACCGAGAAATCTGTTGAAAAGAAAAGCATAAGTTCACATCTGTAGATGTTTTAGATCAATGGGAAAACTTAGGTAAGGTCCAAACCTGGATCAGCCACACAGGTTTCAAAGCCTTAGACCCCTTCTTTAACATTTCCAATACACACGCAAACTCACACACGCACACACACGCACGCACGCACATGCACACACACACACACACAGCCACACAACCCACACACACACAACACCACACCACACACGCCACGCACACGCCAGCACACCCCACGCACACACCCCACCACCACACACACACACAACACACCACACCACACACCCACACACGCACACAGCCACGCACACACCCACGCACACACACGCACGCACACACACACACACACACACACACACACACACACACACGCACACACACACACAGATATATCTGAACAGAGCCCCACTGCGACCGGCTCCATTCCGTTTCATCCCGACATCAAAAGGGACCATGGGGCTGTAGCAGTGGGCTCAGACAGAGACCCCAGTAACATCTGCAGTGAGGCCAGCTATCACAGGAGGGACATGCGTGGAGCAGATGTCACCAGCCAGCCCAACAGCAGGCAGAGCAGGGGAGCAGAAGCGACGGGCCCTGACATGCCACTTACAGACCTCAACACACACAGCTCCCCCACACAATACACCCACGATACAGCAGTGAAGCCAATACAAAATGCTTCATCTGAAATGTATTATTTAATCATAATCACTTTATAAGTCTATGCTTTAATTTATTTTTCTTATTATTCTTTTAGAATAGAACAGACATGAATTTTACTTTACTTTTAGATTTATTAGAGAGTTCATATTATTTACAGGGTGTACTGTAAGCACACTACACTGTAAAACTTTGCTGTAGTTTTGCAGCAGGTTTGTAACTTACTGTAGATTTAATTACTGCTTAATACTACTTTCCTATTAGTACCGTTTTCAATTACTTTAATCACAATTAAATCACTTTGACTTTTGAGATTCAAAATAAGCAAGAAGAGACTGGCATTAGCACAGCAACACTGCAACAAAGCATTTTTGTCTTGTTTTCTAGTAAAAATATTTAAAACTTCTTAAATTACGATACATTTACATTACAAGAAAAGTGACCTAAGATGTTTAGTCTTGTTTTATGAAAGAAAAATATGTAAACTAAGTAAGTTTATGCTTAAAACAAAATTGTAAATTAAATCTACAGTAAGTTACTGGCAAACCTGCTGCGAAAGTACAGCAAAGTTATACAGTGTATATTTATAATTCACGCATATTTTTCATATTTAAATTCATTTTTATAATTATAATTTCATAATGTAATTTTTATTAGTCAGAAAACTACTATATGATAATATTAACTAAAAATACACAAAAATTAAGATATTAAACATATAAGCATATCCCTGTTTATATCTCCATATTTTGTGGTTTTTATCTTTTGCCGTTAGTCACTCTTTATGTTTGTGACTGGGGTTTTCAAATATCTAACTAATATAAATTATTAAAAAATACTTGTCAACTTTAACAACACAGTATTTCATCATTTAAAAAGTACATTGTTTTTTCCTTTTCTTGAAAAATAGACAATTTGAACATATGGGTTTCAGAACGCCAGTGAAGATATGCTCCCACAGATTGACATAAAACAGCTATAAAATCTTCAATCTCATCTTAAACGTAATTATATCACATTTCATTCTAAAATGACATTTCAGTAAAACCAACTTCTCTCAAAAAGTTTCAATTTCATTTAATTTGCAAACTATTCTTCAGATTCCTCCCTTCTGCCTGAAAATAGAATTACAGACACTATGCAAATTCAAACAGCATAACTTTATTTGGAAGCCTCATTAGGGATCTGGATGACTAAGACACGTGCCCATGATCTTTCTCTATTTCTATCCTTCCTCTTTCCCCCCCCCATGTATTTAGGGTCCACGTTTTTTTCCCGGCCTGAAAGGCACTCATTAAATTGAAATTTTACTTTAAATCACTATTCATTGCCTCTGCTCCCCGTCTTCATTTTCCGAGTCTAAAGTTTTACAAACAGCGGCCTCATGAGAGCAAGACAGAGCGAAAGAAACAGAGAAAGAAAGAATTAAGACAGCTTGAGAAGCAGCGACAGGCAGAGATGAACTAGATGACCTAGATTAGGCATGATTAACATTCAATGTTGCTTAATTTGGAAAAACAGGTAGATGAGAGCCCGCGCGCAGGCGTCGGTGGCAGGGCAATTATGTTTAGCTGTCTAGGCTCCAGTGCAAATGCGACGTGTCAATCATTCCCTCCTCTGGCCCATTCAAGCACGTGAAGCAGGAGACCGCGAGATGAAGGCTCCTCGCGGCGAGCCACGGATGTTTTGTCAGGTGCCTGAATCTACAGAGGAGCCTCAATCATCTGCTCATATGCAGATCAGTCAAACAGGAAAATAATTAAATAACCTGATCAATTCAATCGGACAGATTGCCTGAAGGGATAAACATCCATCACTAGATTAAAAAGAGCCGCTAATCACAAACTACTGAGATTAAAAGGTGAAAGTTAAAGCATGGCAAACGGAAAAAGTTTAGCGACGGGATTCTTGGCTAAGTAAAGCCAATTACGGAGTTTAGAGGGGGATAAAAGAAGACGTCGCTCGGAGTTGAATGATTTACATATTTCTCTGCGTGATTGCACTGGAGAAACTGACACTTCAGAGAAAGCCTCAATCAGGGGGATCGGGATTGATTGTGTGATTTGATGGTGAGATGAAAGGTGGACTCAAAAAGGGCGTGAGATCTAAGAGGGTACGTGAAAGGACACCTCGGTGGTGAGGCTCTTAAGCAGCACTAGTAGCCTATACTGAGATCGCATGTATCCGGCAGCCGGTGAGGGGCCTGCTGATGAAAGCTCCTCTCAAGGAACTCTCACCAGCAGTCAGAGGAAGTCTTACATTCCCTCAGACCCTCCCAGCATTCCTCAAGAGAGGCAGAGAAACATACACCTAATTATTTATCATAGAGGGTGTGTAAATAAAAAACAAAACAAACAAACAAAAACAATACATTATTTGGGCACCGTGCTTGTCAAAAGAAATGTATTCAGTCAAAATGTGGGGAACGCATGTGAATTTGTTGTTTTGCATCTCCATTTCAAACATAGAAAATTCACAGCTTGTAGGAAAGTAAAACTTACCCGTCTAAGACAATCAGTTTTTGATAGGCGTTGCTGAATCAACTGGATCCAAAGGTCTTTGGGGATCTCCTATTAGACCAATATCACCAACAATCAATAATCAGAAAAAAAGTCACATTTTGAATGAAAAAAACTAGGAAAATATTTGCAACCAATCAGATGGTCAAGAACACACTTAACCCAAACACAAAAAAATTAATATTTTGGTTCGAAAACAATGGTCCATGAAAACAATCCAATTTTGCTACAACAAATACATTCCAAATATGCTATTGAACATATCCATATTTATGACATCCCCACAGCTTTCATCTCACTCTCCTTTGTGAGTTTTGTGAAAATGATAGTAATTGGAATCTTTTGGATCGCTCTATTTTAAACTCAAGGCCATGGAAAGTTTAAGTGAGAGGATAATTAAAATAATTAAACCATTGGGAGGGACTTTTTCTAAGCAGATCTTTTTCTTTTCTTCTTCTAATTCTCTTCAACCCTCCTGTTTTATCCCATAACAAGCCTGCATTGCATTTGCAAGATCAGACTTCAGATAAAATCAGTTGTATGTCTTTACAATTCCAAAGAGACAGCAATTACTCGCATCTACAGACTGTAGCAAACACTGATGGCTTTAACTTTTCAACATGAAAAATTAATGTGATGAAGAAGACATTTCAGAATACTCTTTAAGAAACCTTGCAATAACATGCTGTGCACACATTTCAGATGGAAAATATGGTTACAAAAATCTATGGTAAGGGAGAGAGTAAAAGAGATCCCACCTGTTTTTTCTCTTGGTACTGCTGTGTAGCTCGGATCAGGTCAGTGTTGTCCTTCAAGATATTGCTATGGGTTATGTGAATAGCCTGTGTATGCTCACAGAACTTTTTAGCCTGTGGCAAGACAAAATATGACAATTTTAAACAGCATATGAAATGTAGAAACACTGACAGACTCAGATCGAAATACTCCGAGGAATAAGGGAAGTACATGCTGTGCTACGGTATAAAACAGGAGTACAGTACAAGTGACTGAAGCTGCATTCCACCTCTAATGTCTGACAGCATAACTTTTCATTACCTGGTAGTCATTAAAATAGTAGTTTGAAATAAAGTTTGAAGAAACTCATTTGCAAACAAAGATGCAAAAGAAATAAATACAGGGCAGAATTCTGGCAGCTCAGTGTATGTATTTTAAATTAGGATTAGTTTTAGAAGTTAATTTCTGTAAGTCTTTATTATAACATGTTTAAAATAACATTTTTATTTAGCAAACATTGCATTTAGTAAACTTTGTCATTGAAAGAAAACATGCCCCGTGGTAATGTAACAATGGAAACATTACATAAATCTTACTATTTGACTTTAAGATAATTTTAAAATGAAAAGTAAATGGGAAAATTGAAATGTTAACATACAAAAACAAACAGACAAACAAAAACATTGTTTTATTCAACATATCTTGCAACTAATAATTATAATAAAAACACAACATATGGGACAACCTGTCCCAACCTGAGGTTGACCCTTTTGTTTTAAGAACAGTTCAACCTATCAGTTTTTCTTCATAATAGTTAAAATGTTTACCTATGTTCACTTGTTTAATGAAGAGCTATCACAAAAATTAAGACATAAAAAGATTAGTTTGGAGAATAGTATTTATAAATATTTTGTAATATTAGAGGTTTGAAAGCTATCAATAAAATACAAAACCACAGCCAGATTGTATGTTAGAGATGCTCCTCTGTGATGAATTATTAGCAAGGAACACAGCGTGTAATGCACTGGACAGCATAAAACAATGATGTCTCACTCAAAAAGGTGCTAAATATCACGAAGGCATAAACAACAGAAAAAGACAATACACTATACCGGTATAATTTTATTTTAGTGTCAACAAAGTTTACAAAACTGAAATTAAACGATCTAAATAATTAAACAATAAAAAAAATACACTCACAATGGTTCTTTTTCCAGATGCTGGAGGACCTATCAAAATGATTCTTGGCACTGAAACAGAAATATTTGTTATAATAAATGAGCTGACCCCAATCCATTAATAATGCAAGGTGACAGGTAATTTCATGAAACATTGCTGTCTGGCAGTAAATAAAGACTGCAGTACTATTCTGTACTGATAAAAAATGCCTTTTTATTGAAGCAGTTCTGATACTGTGTGTGCAACCGCTACTGCTTTTGCAGCATGATATCATGTAGGACAGCGCCATCTACCGGTAACAACAATAAATTACTTCTGTAATGTATTGTTGCAAAACATGTCTATGAATATGTTTGCAAAATTCTTACCATCGACACTGTCTCTCTTCAGGACATTAATCAGGTATTGAATCGGGTCCTCTGGTTTGTCCACCACCAAATGTTTCACAAGAGTCTACAAATATATGTATGTTTACATTTAATAAGTTGAAATTGCTTCTCTAGTCATCTCTTCCTAAACATTACCAAGTAAAGGTCCTATACCTGGACCAGGTCGAATATTTCATGTTTCTCTGCGTAAATGGCCATCTCAGGGGGGATTCTGAGGGGTCTTACTCTTGCATCCATCTCTGCAGTACACCACGGCCGTGAGAGCTCCCAAAAGGCCTGGGAAGCTGTAACAAACAAACAAACAAACAAACAACTAACGGTTAAGGAGAAAGATAAAACAAACACCAACTTATTGTCTTTTTAAATGAAATTAAACAAATCAAATAGCGGTGTGTGTGAATAAAAATTATAATGTCGTCATTTTAAAACACATTTTTTCGGATTGACATTTCCAAATATATCAGATGTGACAGAAATTGTTGTCGGTAAAGGAAATTTAGAATGAGAAATCATTGTTGTTACCTAGTTGATGTTTTCTGGCGCACGCATTTGTTGTTGTTTGTTGTCAGTGGTAACGCGTGACGTAGATCAACACGTGTCTTTGCATTTTTTTAACCTGCTTCTTGTTACCAAGCAACGTACAAATTCAAAGGAAAAGTGGACGCATTGTAGCAACTCTACAGATATTTGACATCCGTGGGGTGCGAAGCAATACAGGTATATTATATCATGTAAATATAAACTTTAATATTTTGCATTATCATCATCAACAATGAACATGACTTTGTTTTTATATTCGGTCCTACGTGCTGCTTTGTATTAAAAACGATGTTCGTGTATTTTCCTACATATTTATATCTTTAAAACACTTTATTTTTAAAACTAGTGTCCAATGACGTGTAACGTAAATTCTTGTGTGAGAGTCAGGGGCGTTGCTAGACCTAAACCTCTGTGGGGAACAGGCCCCCATTACATTTTCTATCACTTACGACACAATGCACTTAAACTTCCCTTGCTTAAACCAATATTCCTACAGTTTAACAATACTAGGGAATGTAATCATTTATGTATTTAAAAATATTTAAGGATCTTTAACATACTTAACCAACTTTATTAACATGTTTGCATGCACTGTATGGAAACAATGAAAGCAGATTTTCTTGCACATCTGCATTCATTACACAATCAGCGGGCTCCATCACTCCATCACTAAATTTCGATTTAAAAACACTTTATTCGCAAAAAAGGTTTTTATGCTCGCTCGAGGTGTTTTTTCATTTTTGCGAAAATGGGTTAATGCAAATAATGGGAGATGGAAACGCATTTGCCTAATAAATTCCTCCAAAAAGTCACGTAACTGCACTATGAGACGGCGTAACCTGACAGTATCTTGTTACACAGCATCAGAAATGTTGTTATGGTCATTCTTAAATGCCTGAGCAAATTTCGTCAAAGTATTTCTGTAAATGCCTCTTAGAACTGTCACGACTTCCCAAACAGCAGGCATCCAAAAATCACCGCATTTATTGTGTTTCGTAATCGTCTGCTTGTGCAAGTATTATTATAGGCTACATGAAAATGATTATATCCCGTCTCTTACTTTTCTTTCTGATATTGAAGTGATGGTTGATTAGTTGGATGGAAACGGTGCTTCTCAAATGTTTTATGCGATATTCCAATTTTGCGCGTAAAAAAATCGCAACTTTGGATGGAAACCCGGCTAATGATTACAACGAATAAAACATCTTTTGAAGAATATACAATTGCAATATTTCAAGAAACCAGTCGTTTTACGGCTCCAACTAATATAAAGAACATTATCTTTAAAACAACAATATTTTCTGGTTTAACAGCCAAGTCCAAACAAAGCTGGTTGATTTTTTGAACCAACACACAGACGTGCGGGGACATGGATTTCTGCGCGAAAGTATAGGCCACGAGTTGGTTTTCGGACTGGTTAAAATGCGCGACTTCGTCGCTTTTACAATCGTGAATTAGGTTACAATTACGTTGATAATTGCGGCAAAAACGGATGTATATACAATGTAAATGATTACACTGATAAACGAAATTATTAAAACTTAAAATGTATAATGGGGCACAAAGGGGGTCTAGCGACGCCCCTGGTGAGAGTGCTTTATTACTTATCTCATTTTTGTAAAACAGGATGAGTAAGCCCACTTCAACCGATATGAGCGACGTAAGAGAGCAACTGTACTCCATTGACCAAAAGTATGAGCGCCTCAAACAGCAGCAGTTTATATTTATCACAGCTCTTGAGAGGTCGAGAGAACATGCCAGAGACAAAACTGAGCCAGTCTCCTCGGTCACACAGGTTAGGATGATTTTTCCCAATGCTCTTCATCAATTTACATGCTATAAACCACACTTACTGTAGATTAAAATTGCTGTAATAATGAAAAAAAGTACATTATACTTTAATAATATTAATATTAGTATATTAATAAATTATGTGTATTATGTTACTGGGTGTAATTACACTGTCCAATTATAATGATAAATGTGATTTTACCTGTAGGTACAACAGTACATGAACCATGACTGCAGCAACTCCACAGACAGATGCATCTTCTCGCTCTTTTTGGAAATAATGGCTGATCTTGAGGGTGTTCTGAAACTTATGGAATCCTCATTGTCGAACCGAAACACTTCCTGTGAGGGCTTAGATGCCTGCAGTGAGCTCCTGAACCCCAACACTAACATCAGCCAGCTAAGAGCACAGTTAAGTGACAAGTTACAGTACAAGTATTGAATCAAGAATTTCAGGGTAGCACTTTATTTTACAGCCCTGTTCTACATGTACATAACTTACTAACCCTAACCTAATGGTTAGTATTAGGCGGTTAAAGGGATATTTCACCCAAAATGAAAATTCTGTCATGAATTACTCTCTTGTGGTTCCAAACCTGTATACATTTCTTTGTTTGGTTGAACACAGAGAAAGATATTTGGACGAATGCTTGTAACCAAACAGTTGTTGGACCCCACAGACTACCATAGTAGGAAAAATGACAATGGTAGTCAAAAGTGCCCCAGAACGGTTTGCTGTCCTACATGATATCTTCAAAAATCACAAAATATATATTTTTGTGTTTAACAGAACAAAAAAAATTCTTAAGCATTTTTTGCTACTATGGTAGCTAATGGAGTCCAAGAACGGTTTGGTTACAAGCATTCTTCCAAATATCTTTCTCTGTGTTCATCAGAACAAAGACATTCATACAGATTTGGAACAATCGAAGGCGAGTAAATAATGGCAGAATTTTAGTTTTTGGGGTAATCCATCCCTTTAAGTGCACTGAAGTTATATATACACTGTAAAATAAAGTGACCTGAATTTCATTGCATTAGAGTGCAATATTAAACATTAAATAGTATTAAAGAGGGTAACATGAAGCACTTAGATCATCAAAACATGAATTACAGCCACATTGCTTTCCCAATCTCTCAATGCTGCTCTGTATTAACAGCTACCCGCACAATGCGATCAATCGCCTGAGCTGTGATGAAGCAAGAAATTTCTATGGTGGAATTGTGAGTGTGATACCACTGGCTCTAGACCGTCTCACCTCCTGCTGTAAAAGAGCCACTCAACCTCTCACTTCCACAGCCACAAAAACATCACCTCAGCAAACAGAGGCCGAGAAAGCAGGGACTTCTGCTGACCTTGACAAGAGTACCAGTAACAACTCAAGTATAGTATATAGAAAAGGCACAGGTGGCTGGCATGCAGGAAAACCGGCCTGGAAGCCACCAAGCAATACAAAGAGATAAAATCTTGCTTTAATAGATTCATGACAAAAACAGTATTGACTTCATTGATTCGTTTAAGTATTTTGTTTAAGTATTACATGTACAATTACTTTTTTATAACTGATGAGAATATGACAAAGATTTGCAAAACATATATTTTATTTTTGTTGATCATAGCTTAACAAGGAGAACAGCGGTTGTTTTTTTCTTGAATTCAAAACAGTATTTCTAAACAGACTCCCTGGTTACCTGTTACACCAGTCATCATCCAACTTACTGTACCACAGTTCAGATAACTTGACAAAGTAAGAGACAGGCATCCTGTTCCGTGCAGTAAGGCATTTTGTGAAATGACAATGTTTGAGCTTTTGGTTAAAAAGAAAAGAGAAAAATAGCAGTGATTTCCATATATTTCAATGATCGTTGTAAACCACCTACCCAGTTGGCAGGCTAAAGCCAGCCTTTCTTATAACACTGCTTCACATATTCCAACCTGGACCCTGCACTAAACACAAACCCCTGGGGCGAGTTTTTATAAAGAATCAAGTCTTATGCTCGGCTAGTGTTCTTCAATCTTAAGAAAGCCTGAATTAAAAAAGAAGTGCTTTCAATTCAGCCAGCTGCAGCCCATTATATTAAACCTTTTCTTTACAAATGGGGTCTGACCATTGTAACGCTGAGATAAAAGAAAATACAGGGGCAAGCTTTATAGAGAACCGACGAGTTTAGTGTCAACGTATAGCAGCGGCCGTATTTTGCATGCTATTAACACAAGAGCAACCAACCTTTAGACACGCCGGATCATTTTCTAATTCCTTGATCACCAGCAACAGCTCAACAGCACAAATGCATTAAATGCACCAGCAGCAGCGTAACCTGTGTTCTGTAAGGCTCTGACAGTCTTGCAAAACAGCAAAAAATAAATCTGTTTATCCCCATCATCATTCATACCTCAAATCTGGCATGACGTGTGTTGCTTAGAATTATTGCACTGGTTACTGGGCTCTAGAATCACAGTAGCGATGGATAATGAATAAAAATAAAAACTATTCCTACAACTACTACAACACAACGCTTGCTCACTCATATTCTCTAGGCAAAGCACAAAAAGCACATATGGCTTGCCATAGCGATGAACGACGTGTGATTTCGACTTCTTGCTTGCCTACACAGCTTTTTGTTATTCACATTTTTATCAGACTGATTGATGTGTGAACTATTTACAGTGCTATTTTAGCAGAAACGGGGAAAGTGACTGCGACAATCCCACTTGGTATGGTGTCATTTCAGTCTCATTAGGCGTAATTCACGACGCTGTGATTCAACGGGACATGTTGCTCACACAAGTTCAGAAGAGTCAAAACCCTTCTTTTTTAAAGAAGAAAACAATGATTAAGGCAATACGTTGGCTGGAAAGTAGAGTGGGGACTGAGCAACATCCAATTGCCACACCATATCACCACCACGGCAGAACAGTGAATGTCAATTAAAAAAAAAAAACATACAGAATTACGATGAATTCATTGTTAACTCGATGACATTTAGACAGGAGATATGTGTGCCACTGCGGCTGGATTAGTTCAACCCAGTCAAATGTTTTTCTTATTTTTTGGCTTCTCTGTAATACAAAAGAGCTTTTAAAATGAACTAAAACTTCACAGACCACTCTGACCTGGAGTGGTGCACTCTAATACTGGGATTTATCCTCTTCTACGATCACCTCAGCAGCGTACAATCAATGCTCATGATGGGTCTCATTGTAATCCATTATTCGAAGATCGTGCTGTCTCCTCCGCTGAATATTATACGCACGGGGTCTGTCCATGGGCTGCAGGTCAATCTGATCATTAGACCCCTCAAGCTCAACATTATCTGAAGGGTCTACTAGTTTCGGATCCTGAGAGAAGCAGGTGGGGGCAGCTGGCTCCTCTTCGTAGTGGCTCTCGCTCTTATTACGGAAGAGCTCTCTGGCACGCTTACCCAAAAAGCTTCCGGTACTGGGGCAAGAGCCAATTGCCAGTGGGGAGTCGCAGGGAAGGGAGGAAAATGAGCGGGCGAGCGCGGAAAGATCTTCTTCCTGACTGCCGTTAATGAGCGCTCTGGGAGGCGTATGAGAAGACACGGCAGACACTTCGCCATTGAAACACATGTATGCGTTTTCCTCTCTTTTCAAGGGGTCAGCTGATGGAGATGAAGCAGATGGGCTGGTACTGTTGCGATTTGACCTGAAACACAAAAGGGAATGTAATTTCTGCTGGAAATTCAACAAACCATAACGAGTCTCGAAACATCTGAAATGTATTTCAGAATTTACACTTGAAAAGCAACCCGTGCAGAATATTACGGTAAGGAACGCACCTCTGGTTGGTGGAACTGCTGGGCTCAGAGGTGCTCTCTGCTGGTGAACCGGTGTGCAGGTTCTTCAGCTCTATTTGACTGTAGAGCTCAAGCAGCTCCGACTGTAATGCCTGAGTGATGTGTTTTTGAGCAAAGTATCTGTTTTCTGAAACCTGCAGCTGCTCCCTACAAAAAACCCAGATTTAAACTAATAAATCAAGGCCAAGACGCTTTTGAAGAGCTGAACAAACCTGACGATCCACATTCCACAAACCTATGTACCAACTACATAAGTAGGCCATTAGCAAATATAATATGAAGTTTGTATACAATTACACTTAAATATTATTTCAAAAAGTTCAACATAATATAGTAGTAATAATTTGTTTAATGATGTATGTAGATAGAAATAGCTCATTCTAAGGTAATAAAAACATAACACTTCATTATGTAAGGTCTTTATACACCTCTGAAGACATACTATATCATATTGTATTTCTGTCAATAGATCATCCAAAAAATTACACACTGGACTTTTAAACGTTAAATAGTGTTATCAAAAAACGACTAAGAAGGGATGGACAGTCTCATACATGGCTTGACTTTTGACATTCTCCAGAAATTTCTTCTGCTCTCGGATGACTTGCTCTTTCTTAGTGACTTGGGTCTCCAGGTCAGTGATGCGCTGCTGGGCTGCCTCGAGTCTCTGACCCTGCTGGAGGGAGCTCTGCCTCAAACGCTCTACCTCCCGCAGTGAAGACGCCTGCTGCATCTTCAGCTCCTAACAATCACACGAGAAATCTGAATTGATCTAAACAAACCATGCAAATTACCAATAAAGAGCAAGTGAATTTCATTTCAGCTCTTTGAAATGCTCAGCATTGGGTACTAGAGACTTAAAATCAATATAGCAGATGAACATTAAATTCAAATGTCAAACTTCTGTAGAATAGATTCAAATATACTGTTAAATGTAGTGATGAGTACTAAAGTAACCAACATATTCGGGTGGGGGATTTATAGACAGGTGATATGTAAGACGCGTAAGGCTGTGAAGTTCTGCAGGTACAGATTGTGTATGCCTTAAATAGAGACCTCTGTCGAAGTCTCGTAACCTTGAACACATGCTTGCACTTTTCACACACTAATTCACTTTCCTGGCAAGGTTACAAGTGCTCAGGGTATTTCATAAACTGATGTTTTGGCAAAGACTGTGTGAAAGCACCTACTGTGATGTTAAAAAAAACCCAGCAGATCTTTAGTTTGCCTGTAGGTAAGCAACGACATCAGCACAGTTAATAACAGTCGTCAAACTTTTTCTGTCAAGGACCATCTTGCATACCTTGCTTGCCTCGGGTCCCAAGCGCTCAATTTCTTCCACGCATAGCTTGTTGGCCTCACCCAAAAGCAGGAACTGTTTGTTCAAAAAAGCCATCTGCTGCTCCATACTCTCACTTTTGTTGAGCTGAGATTGGACAAATCAAGCACACAAATGAAACACTACATACATTCATGTCATGGGTAGAATCTGCTTTCAAATGTAGAGCCTAAGTTTACAAAATACAACAGGGGATTTCACATGTCTTACCTTGATGGACAGCTGGCTGAGCAGGTGTCCCATATTACATACTTTGTTGTTGGCTCTCTGTAGCTCCGCCTCCATTTCGCCCACCTTTTTCTGATTTTCTTGCAAGTCACTCTATAATTGACACCATGAAGAACATTACTCAACATTATTTAACACAAATATTATATACGATCTATCAACTGTATCCTAAAACAAAATGACTACATTTTGAGTGCATAAAAATGCCCTACAGCTCTGCGCTCACCTGCAGTTCCTGCATCTTTGAGTAATAGTCATTGCGTTCCTTCTGCAGCTGCTGGATTTGCGCCTGCAGCTGGTTCACCACAGTCTCTCTGTCCTCTCGCAGAAGCCTGGAGCGCCGCTGTTCCTCCTGCAGGCTCATCTGTAAAGCCTGCATCTCAACATCCTGAAGCTTGAGTTGGGTTTTCTGCCACACACCAACAAAGACACCATTAGAAAGCCACTGTTTTATGTATATGGCTAATCTTTTTCAGTTCTATTCTTACCATGGAGTTGTTCTGCTCTTCCAGTGCAGTCGTGTTGACGATACGGCCAAACAAACGGCGGTTCCGGAGCGCATGCTGCTCTCTCTTATGTCTCTCATACAGCAGCTGGTTATGGAGCAACAGCAGCTGACTGCGCAACATCCCCAGTTCATCAGATGCTACAGACACAAGAACTGCAAAAAATACACTGAAGTCAACTCATAATCAGCAGCATTTTGCGGTCAATTAAATTTACAGTCCTAAAAGGATTTGACACTACCGAGATCATTTTTGACTGATTACAAAAGGACATGAGCAAAAATAAAATCTGTATTGATTTTGAGAAATGATAACTTGTAAGAGAACAACATAGAAAACAGAAGGAGAGAAAATGACTAATGTGGATTAAGACGAATGAAACAAGAAAATGGAAACAAACAGAAGTTGGAGAGGAATGGTTTTGTCCTTTGCTAGGATGAGGAAAGGTTCAAGGACACAATCGTCTCGAGCATGGACAGCCTATGAATTAGTAAATTACCAAATACCTTTTCCTTTATTGCTATGCTGTTTACCTCCAGAGTTTGGGTCCGACGATTGGTTTTGAACGAACAGAGTTCTGTAAAACACCAACATGTGTTACAAATTCTCTAAAACAACACGATCAGTAATCCTGAAGAAATCCACGTACCTCTTTAGCAGCTTGTCATGTGTGTCATGGCCCTGCTGAATAACACGGTCCAACACCTCCAGCGGTGAAGTTGCAGAAAGATCCTCGCCCTCCATCTCTCGGTGTAGCGTCCTCTCTCCCTCCACCCTCCTCAAGGCCTCTGTGGTCTTTGTCTCCAAAAACAAATACGCCACTTTAGGCAGGGCAAGGTCAAACAGCGGCTCGTAGGGCAAGGGTTCTTTCATCAGTTCGGACAGAGAACATTTACTCAGACCCTTTCCATTCTCTATGGGGGTGAAAGGAGGCCACAGGGACCATGGAGGTTGCTGATCTCCTCCTTTGGTTGTGGCTTCACCCCTGTCTGGTGTGGAGACTAAATTTGGTTCGTTGCTCGGGTGGGATGAGAGCAAGGTGTCCGAGGAGCCGGAAAAAAAAGAATCCAGGCCGGGCCTCGTCGCAAAATCCAGTTTCCCATGTGTCGGGCTTAAAATCTCCTCTGTGATAGCGACTGGGAAAATAAAATGTTAGAGATGCTGATGAGATGAGAGGTCACTAAACACTAAAGCATGACTGAAAACGGTTTTCTATACTTGAACGCTGTGGGACGCATGACGCCTCGACTCTCACCATCCTCTCACTCCTCGTCTGTCTTCTTGACAATGTCGTATAGGGTCACCAATGACGCTGGACTCTTGCCATCGCTAGCACCTCCTAAAGAGTAACCAAAGCAAAAGACATTGATCAGCGTGCCTGAGCAGCGAAGGTCAAATCCTCAACAGAATGAAGTTGTGCAAAATATCATCAGATAATCTCACCGTTGTTGTTTATACTTTTAGGCATGACTTTCTTCAGATCTTTGAGCGTTGGATTTACCTAAGCAGTTCAGAAAATAATTTGCATGAGAATGTGCACAGATTATTTCTCAGAATGGGTTTAGTAAACCCAGAAGTACTATCTTTATACCGTATGTACCTTAGCCTGAGTACTGCTGGTGTTTTGGGCGGCCTGCCCTAGTTCCTCTGAGAATGATGGGAGCGGAGATGACCCTGAGGGGGTTGAAGGAGACAAGGACCATTTTCCATCCACTGTTAAAAATGAAAACCAGTCAAAATCTGAGGCACATACATAAGCATCAAAGCAACAAACAGGATGTTTTTTTATTCTTTGTGCATATAGGCTGACCTGGTGTGTTGAGGATCCGTCCTGAGAGGTGGGCGGCACTATGCGAGACTTCTGAAACGGTGGTAGGGGACATTCTGGAGCTGGGCGGGGTGGTTATCCCACAGATTGAGGAAGGACTCCATATGCCCTCCTTTAATCCTGAGGAGTTTATCTCATCACTCTGCTGCTGGAACATATAAATTCAGCAATGGATCGTATAACTGCTCCTTAAATACTTTAAAGGGATAGTTCACCCAAAAATGAAAATTCTGTCATCATCTACTTATCCTCAGGTTGTTCCAAATCTGTATACATTTATTTGTTCTGCTAAACACATAGAAAGATATTTGGAAGAGTGTCAGTAACCACACAGAGCTCACCCCGCATTGACTACCATAGCATGTATTTTCCCTATTATGGCAGAAAATGGGGGGTGAGATCTGTTTGGTTACAAGCATTCTTACCAATATCTTTCTCTGTGTTCATCAAGGCAAAGACATTTATACAGGTTTGGAATAATCTGAGGGTGAGAATTCATAAATGTTTGGGTGAACTGTCCCTTTAATAGTATTCACAGGCTGTTTTTGAAGCATTTAATTGTGTTCTTCTGTACAGACTGTATTGTAGCACAGAGTAGAAGACATTCTGAACAATCTGATAACAATCACTGAATGTCTTACTTGATGGTTGGGGGGGGGTGTCCTGGAACCTGATTCCTGGGAAACAGTAAGAAAAGGAAGTGATAGCGAATGAGACTGGCAAACAGCGGTCATCGGCGTGACAGAGGTCATTTCTGTTGGAAGACAAGTAGGTAAGATTCACTGGAAAGAACAGTAGCATTATTGCATTAAACGAATAGTTCACCTTCAAAATGAAAATTATTTCATTATTTACTCACTCTCTTATCATTTTACACCCGTGTGATTTTCTCTCTTCTGCAAAACACAAAAGAAGATATTTTGAAAAATGTTGGTACCCAAAACCCGTTGGTCCCCCTTGACTTTTATTGTATGGACACAAAGCCAAAAGTCAATGAGGACCAACAGTTTTCGGTCCCCAACATTTTTCAAATGGATCTCCTTTTGTGTTCTGCAGAAGAAAGAAAATCAAATCGGTTTCAAATGGTGAGTAAATGATGACAGAATTTTCATGTTGAAGGTAAACTATTCCTTTAATAACAGAAGAAAAATGATCACGTGAAGCACATTCAGCTCACCATGGATACTGAGCTCCGAACATGACCGGCTGTGTTCTACAGGGCGGCGTGCTACGTAATCAGACAAAGAAGAATAGCCCTCTTCACAGGATGCCTCCTTTGGATCGAGGGAAACTTTACCACATTCAATCACTATATCATGGGGCTCGAATCTCTTCCATCTACAAAAAATGACAAACAGGTGAAGTATGACCAAACACATAATCTCTCATCCAGTTGAAAGTCTGTTTATTTGTACATACCTTATAGGATCAACCTCGTAATCTTTGGTTCCTGTGATGAGCTCTGGATGTATCCGTACGTGCTCCAACATTGGCTAGCAAAGGAAAAAGAAGATAACAGAGTGAGTGTTAGCAAGTAAGCACAGTGTAACACAACAGATACTGACTCACCTTAACTACTTCTTCGAATGTATCCACATTCTCCTTCATGCTGTAATGTGCACGTAGGTAGGAAACAAAATTACACGGGTACATCCCGTATAGTCGGTGGAAAAGTGAGTATACACTGGCATGCAGATGGACTGCATACACTCCCTGAGTGTGACCTGGAGGACACCGACAATATGTTCAGTCAAAGCTAGTGAGATATCTTCCATGTCCAGAATAAAAACCAAGCGGTTTTTACAATAAAGATAAAGAAAGGTATTAGAAATGTGTATGACAGACTACCTGGGTGCCGTTGGTTCCAAGCAGCAAGCCTTCCAAAGATGTCAAAGAACTCACAGAGAAGCTGTTTGTTGGTTTGAGGAATCATGGGTAGGAGAGTAATCAACACCAGAACCCCAGTTATGAGAACCACTACATCAGAATCAGCCTGCAAGTAGAAATTATTTCTAAAACAAACCATAAAGACTCTCCAGATATGAAAATAGTTTTTTTTGTATTGGACATCTGCTTGCCATTCATGTTCACCTAACTAAACACAGAGCAACTTTTCTTATGTAGAACATTAACCATGTTCAAAATCCTATTTGTAGCTTCGTCACACTCGACTGGACTTCAGTATGGTACCTTGAGGCATTTGAGCAACGAAGCAAACAAAGGGAAGCGTGCAATCTTGTGGATCCATTGTGGCTGCTTGCGGACAACATGGCCAAGGAGGGTGACGGTGGAGAGACGGCTGCTCTGCTTGCCCATGCATTCATTCATCTTATCTAAAAGATGCTGCATAGAAACACGTGCAGATGAAGTTGTTATTCATCAATTCCTGACAGATGTTCTATAATCCATGAAGGCATAAAACACTTATGTAAACAGCAGTGAAGGGAAAAGTGGATTAAGGCAGGTGTATTATTTTTGTCATGTGTCCATATACTGTATTATGACATACTATTACAAATTGTTTCACTGCAGTAAAATATAGACAATCACAACAGTAATCGTTTTGCTGGATGGTCTATGCAAATATTACACAGAACAATGAGACTTTTGAATGAGATCATGTATTAATAAATGTCATTTATTGTCATATTGTAATTCGAAATGTAAATCATTTTATCTCCTTATATGACACAGCTCACCTCCTAACACGAGGGACAAAAAAATAGCACAACTCAACCCAACAACTCATCCCCTAAACTCAAACCAGCATAGGCTGACCATACCTTATCATGGGGCTCCCTGACAGAAGACAGGATATCCACAGCTTGAGATGAATTTGTGTCCAGGAAATATTCCACAAGGCTATTCAGCAACATAGCACCTTTATCTACCAGTGAAAAAACAAATGACCTTCACTGTGATTTAAAGACTTGTATATTGATATACAGCAATTACTTATAGTATAAAAGCAGTGAAAGTGCAAACAGAAAACTCCCTTTTAGTAAATACTGTTTCAACAAACTTATCGATTTGACCCTGACCTGTGCTAAGAGTCTCCTGCAGCAGGGTTTTAACTTGCTCCAGCTCGTGCAAGTCGGTGGACCCCAAAAGAGGGAGAAGGTCGAATGCGTTCGGCTGCTCCTTGGCCATAGCTGTGCAGGACAGTGAGCAGGACTGATGCCTTTGTCACAGCGTAAACCAATGTCCTGTGGTGTCAGCATGGGGTGCTTCTGCATGAACTAGTAACAAAAGTGACAAAGTCAGTCAATATAGCCACTGCCAACAAACTTGCAAGTTAAACCCATTGGTTGTGTCTTACATTTACGTGTAAGTTTACGCATTTGGCAGACGCTTTTATCCATTGCATTATACTATACATTTATATCCGAGTATGTGCAATCGCCTGGGATCAAACCCATGGCGTTTGCGTCGCTAGCGCCATGCTCTAACCACTGAGCTACAGGAAAGCTTATAACATGGTCACCACGTCGAAACAGAACTACGGCTAACTTACATACTAACAACAACGAAACTACTAGCTAAAATGAATTACTTATTGAAAACAATACCTTACCGTATACCGTGAGCGTTTAACTTATATAACTTAGAAAGGTTCTTTCGTAGCTCCCCTTAACGTTCACGTAACTAAAACGTAATCGTTAGTGCATAACTGAAGCATTTAGACGTCCCGTCGTACTACGTGACAGAAACACATTAATCACTGCACACACTGCACACACTGCTCACTAACGAGGGCTGTAAACTCGGCACACGACAATGACATCTGCTTGAACTATAACCGGATGTGCTCAAAAACAACTGTATCGCAATAAACAAGCATCAAATGTCTCCAAATGCGTTTATTTTATTACCCTACGAAGTGTGAACTTCAAACAGTCGCCATCTTGGGAACCTCGCGACCTTTTACACAGCTGAGCTGAGCTGTTTGCGCAGATGAAAAACTGAATATCTGTAATGATCCTGCTACGCGTTCATTCAAGAAATGTGGGATAATAAGATTGCGTTGTATGAGAAAGAGAATACTGACCGACTCTTCAGCATCGCTGTCACAAGATCACTGCATGAGTGGCAGAAAGATGTGAAATGGTGTGCTAGCTAAGCACGTAGCAGCTGCCTTCAGCGTGACAGAAATGCACGGCGCATGCGCGGAGCTTTAAAGGACAAACATGTTTATGTAGTCAGAGTACTGAAAGGTATGTTAGAAGTAAAATGTTATAAACTGTTAGTTTCCTGTTAATAATAATATTTATTCGTGTAATTAAAAAAATTCCACATTCATAGACAATTAAATTCGTTGAATATATACGAAATATACGTATACGGTTTAAACGGAATTATTTTACTTCATTAAAACTAAAAATTAAGTGTTTGTTTTCAAAGATAAAAATCGAGCATTACTATAAAGGTAAACTATCTGATTTGCGCCCAATGGTTATCAAAGTAAAATTAACATTACAATTCCATTTTTGTTTTCTATGCAGTGATATTGATACAATTGAACCGTTGCTTACTGTAAGCATCAGATGTAAAAGCCTCTGTAAACCTTTTCAGTCAAAGCTAAAAATGTAAATGTAAAAGGGAAATGTAAAAAATTTAGATGATGAGACTTTGAGTCTTAGTCCTCCTCACATTATCTAAAAAACATCCCAATTTAACATACACCATTACTAGTCAGACTGTGGCATACAATATCTGACTATAAACTCCAACAGCGTTGGATACAGAGAAGCCAAACACCTCTCTAAATTAACCAGCATAATAACCTTTGCCCGCATCTCTTGTATCGACTGTAAATGCAAACAAACCAGTCTGTGCATTTTACTGAGCTCTTTTGTTAATAATGTGGTGTGTAATTAGTCTGTTGAGAGGTATTAATTACTGCTGTGATGTTGCTTATTAATATCCGATTCATTCATTGTTCCAAGGACGGCTTGATATAAGCTGCTGGCAGAAATTATCGAGAAGAAAAGAGCATTCAGATAACACCCCTTACACAGTGAGTGTGGTTGTGTACTGAGTTCTGAGCAAAAAAAGCCTACCGATAAGAAAAAGGTGGACATTGAGATCCAGGTGCCACCCCAAATTCACACTCCACATAAATAGTGCGATGAGAGATTAATGAAGCCACTCTCTTCAATTAGCTTTGATTAAACAATCATATGTAATGTAATATACTCTTGCTTCTATTGTTCCATTTTATTTCAGTTGTTCCATTAAATAAAAAGAAAGAGGGTCTTGTGCGACACCATTAGGTGGAGCCATTTTCATGCCACCCAGCATTGCATCTCCTTGCTCTTCCTGCATGGGCACAACAATCATTCAGGAGCATAGGAAAAATTTGCATGATAATAGTGAAGAATAAGTAGGATTAGTCAAATCAAATTCTGAATGAGGAAAGTTAAAATTTTATGTTAACACACAATAATTGTGCTAAGTCCATACCATTTTGCAGCATACTTTGAGAACTTTCTTCTTTCACAAAATAGGAACCACATGCTCTTCTCAGAATGAATACACAGCTAATACCCAAGCTATTGTCTAATTGGTTGCTAATGGTGCTATCCTAAAACCCTGCTAATTTCTGTCTGGATGAGAAAAGCAAACGGTTTTAAATGTTGCGTGCATGTTGCAATATGCTTTTTGTCCTCAATGGTTCTTACATTTTTTTAGTTAGTTCTCCTTAAGAGAAATGCTTGTCAGAAGTGATAAAAACACCAAGCTAAATTCTATTTCCTTCTGCGCTAAGAGCACCATTACAAGGCTGTGTCTGTTTTTGTTGTCCTGGATAATTATGAGCAAAGCCTCTTCATTAGGCAGAGATAAGAATAATTAAACAGACATTTTTTGCAGGATGAAGCATGGTTTAAATTATGTTTTCAAAGAATGATAAAGCCTATCCCCAGTGAAAATTGTTAAACATGGTTAAAACTACATTATATTTACAAGTCACACTTCAACCCCAGGGAATATTACATTCTAGACAATTAAATGCTTAAAGAGATTCACGGTGCTTTGAGTATAAAGTATGAATGTTTTGTTGTTTGTATTTTTTTGTTATGTGTATACATATCAGTGAAATCAAACACCACTGCAGCACATATTATATAGTGCTTTACCACTGCATGATCCAAACTGACACTTTGAGAGCTGAGACCCAGTTTGAGACTAACTCTGCTGGTATCATTTATTGAGAGCCTGAAAAATCTAAGTAGCAGTTCGGATGTCATCTCCCCTTATTCACATTTCCACGTCTTGCGCTGTGTAATGTTATGAATGTATTGATGTCTAATGATTCCCATTTCTTTAATGAGTGCATTTAGCCTATTATGTTGAGGAAAAAAGAAAGATTTAAAGAGAGTTATGGTTATTTTATATATAAAGTGCATTTCCTTCGCCGCTGTTGTTTGTGCCAACACTCAACTGATGTCATGTTTTAATCTCTCTTTGCAATTGATTGTGGGTGTGTGACTAATATCAGGCTTTCTCGGTGGCTGCTCCCACACTTTGGAACAGTCTTCCTCTCAATATTAGACCCCCCCTTTTGTTTCCATTTTCAAATCTTCCCTAAAAACATATCTTTATTATGTGTGTTTTAATTGAGGGTGAATATATCTATGTCTCTATGGTTTTGATCCAGTGTGATAATTTTGCTTTTAATTTTCTTTTTCTTTTAATTACTGTTTTAATATCTCAGCACTTTGGTTACAACTTCTGTTGTTTTTAAATGTGCTTAATAAATTAATAAACTAAACTAAACAAATATGCAAATATGTAAGCTATATATGTGCAAATGACAAAATCGGCTTTATATATAATTTTGTAGCATATCTGTTGCTTATTGTAAACCCTATTCATTTGCTGGATTGATCTTTTGAATGATTTATTACAAACATATTCGCAAGTGTTTGTGAATCCTATATGGGATGGTTGCTTTTGAGAGCATGAAAGCACTTGCTCATTGTAAATGTTGCATTCATAGTTAGTTCATCAAAATATAAAGCATAATCTTATATAATATAAAGCGTATTCTTTTGCTTCCAAGCCTGTACTCTAACAAGTCCTTCAAAATTCCATCCATGTCTGATTTAAATTAAAGATTTATAATCTGTGTCCATGAGTGAATTTCTTCCAGCCTCAAGTAGTGATGTAATCTAAATGCAATGTCAAAACGTATAGAATACATGATTCATTATTCACATTCATTTATCAGACGTATAAGTGACGTTTAGCATTTAAATAAGGCTTATCTTGAAGGAAATAAATGCATTTTTAATAATTGCAAGTTCTTGTCTGGAAAAAAAGAGTTGCATCTCTCGAGTCGGAGATGCTTGTTTCCTTGGTAACGGTGGTCTCGTTGAATTTCTCCATTGCACTTGAACGCCGCCTGTTCCGGAGCTATCTACGGGTGATAGATGGAAACAAGCTTCCATTGATTATTTCTATATGGAAAAGGCTTTTTTCTTCGTTTTAAATGAAAGTCCATCGACAGCTGTAAAAACACGTATAGGAATATTATTCATTTGTCATTAACGGTTTCTTTTTCGGAAAAAAAAACAATAAACATGAATTGGACATGAATTAATTGACAATCAAATGGATATACAAACAAAAACATGAAGAAACAACCTTTTTATAGAAATACTCTGCCACTTTGCACATGACTAATACATAGGCTACATGTAATGCTTTAATTTATCTCATGTGACTTCCACACATCAAAGTTACAGTATGTAATAATCCGTCCATTCGGTTCAATCAAATTAATGTATCGAGCTGAGATTTTCCTCGCGTTAGCGCAAATGTTTTGAAGTCTATTCAACCGTGACAGCTCAAAGAGATCAGGCGTAATCTGCGAGTGAACGCGCATCCGTGCGCGAGCACAGCTTTCAGAACCAAGGACAGCGGCGCTCACAGAGCATCAGGTCACCCGGACCCGCTGCGTACGTGAGAAACCGCGACTGTGATTTAATCACGGCAACAACTGAAGTGGCTTTTTCAACACAGACGACTTAAGCAATAATACAAAACTTGATTTTCGCACGCTCACCTGCATGGGAAAGAGAGAGAGAAAATCTGTCAGACTATCAACAGGAGCGAGCATCATTTCTACAAAGGCGTGTTGACATGGGTTTCCAGCAAATGAAGGCGTTTAATGATCAGTCTCGATGAATTAAGAGCATTCCTCAGCAGAGTAGATTGACGTGATTACATTCCAGTGCTACTGGAGAGGACGACATCCGACTAATCCACAGACATCGACACGCATCCTTAACGGGGCGCTCGGATTGACTCCTCTGCGATCCGGGGCAAAATGCGTCTGGTTCTGCTCGCCTTTCTCATCTCGTGCTCCTGTGCGAGAGGTGGATGCGAACCGAAGACTGTGAATATCGGGGCTGTCCTGAGCCAGAAGAGATATGAACAAGTGTTCAAAGACGCTGTCACTCAAGCCAACAGTATATACGGCAAAGATAAGTTCAAGATGAACGCTATTTCAGTCACTCATAAACCAAATGCGATCCAGATGGCACTGTCCGTTTGTGAAGACCTCATCTCCAACCAGGTATTCACAACTATGCAATCTATTCAAATTATGATGGTCCTGAAAAAGACGCACTTTTACGTAAAAGTCAAAATCAGTTAAGCATACACTAGAAAATTAAAAATGCTGGGGTGTTTTTGACTGAACCCATGGTTCAGTCAAATCAGATCCAATCGTAAAAATTTCTAGGTTCATTTAAAAACGGTTTCATATTTTACCCAACCCAGCATTTTTAGAGTGTTACTATTATTTTAATTTTAATGTATTATTATCATTGAAAAACAAAACCGTTAACTATCTGCTATAAAATTACATAGCCTACCCTACCGAAGCCTGAAACGACGGTTAAATTTTTATGAATTAATTAATGTTATTAATTAATCTTTTGAATGTTTGTTGTTAGCAGCTATTGTTTCTGACATATACATGTCATTTTCAAACAGATGTGTATTTAATTACGTCACTTTAAATGTTTGCTAAGGCAAAACGTTGAACATTAGAGTACTTTAGTTCGTAAAGATGAAAACATTCAACAGGATCCGGGGGGTCCATTTTAACCTAAACGATGAGTAAGCATACGCAGTTTTGAATTGCCATGGTGGATTGGCGGTATTTAACGCTGTGTTTATAGGTTATATTAACTGAACATTCGAAACTGTACATGTAGTTATCTATAATTCATGTGACGTCAGCTAAATACAAATCACAGCAGAGGTAGGAGACAACGTTCATGGCAATATTACTGACCTCTGTACGAGGCACCTGGACCACATCGTTTAATGCACAGTAAAATCGCCAGTGTTAAAAAAGGTCAAATTAGCACCCACGGTGTATATATAATCCACACTCTCAAAGTGTGGATTATATAAAAACTGTGAGAGTTAATTTGACCCTTTTTAACACTGGCGATTTTGCTGTGTGGAAAACGTGAGACGAGGCCAACATGGCGCCCCAATAACAGCTGCTTTGTTCTGGCGAAAAAACCTGTAGCAGCATATAAAACAGCGATGGAGGCAGAGATTATAGACCTCAGTGCTGTTACACGGATTCCCATTCACGTTGTGTCACACCCGCCCAACATACAGTCGCACGGAAGAACATACAACATGTGCATACAAACCATCGAGCAAATTGCTGGTGTTGGTTTGCGAGGTTGAAGGATGTCTTGCAAAATGAAATATCTTTAATATCTTATATTTAGACATTACAAAATATTCTCTATATAAACAAAAACAACAGAGTTCGAGATCTAGCTGTGACAAGTGATTTTTCTTCTAATTAAGATTCTGAATGTCCTCAGGTTTATGCGATCTTGGTGAGCCACCCGCCCCAGTCCAATGACCATCTGACCCCCACACCAGTGTCCTACACAGCAGGTTTTTACCGTATACCAGTGGTGGGCCTCACAACACGCATGTCCATCTATTCAGATAAGGTGAGTGTGGGTGGGCACTGTGGGACCGCAGCTCAGCATGTTACTTTTGACTGTGTTTTGCATACCTCAACACAGATGATATCTGTTCTTCTCATTTATCACGTTAAAATTGTGCTTTACCATTCAATAACTATAAAAACAGTTCTAGAGGATGTATAGTGTACAGTGTTGTGCAAGTTACTTCCAAACTGTAATAAATTACAGATTACTTGTTAGTGTTATTTAAAAGTAATCCCTTACCTTGTAATATTACTGTCTCAGAATTGTAATACATTACATGACTACTTTTGAGTTACTTCACCAAAATAACTAGAACTTAACATTCTAAAATGACAAAATGTCTTTGTATTTTTGTATTTTCAAAATACAAAATACTTTTTGCAAATCAAACTCTAGACTGCTGATTTCTTGAATTAACTAGGATATACAAAAATAAATACCAAAAAATACTAAGATTAAATGCATTTAAATACAAAATACAATCACAAAATAATAGTATTTTGTATTTCAAATGGATGTATTTGAAACACTGCCCATCCCTGAAGTCTAATACGGAGGTTGATTGGCAAAAAGTATTTTAGTTTGAAAAAACTAAAATACTAAGATTAAACACATTTAAATACAAAATACATTAATTTTTTTCAAAGGTATTTAAATACAAAATAGTCCCATCCCATCCCATCACTGAACTAGATTATATAGAGTTCTAGCTAGTCATCATGTAAACGTTAGCTTACCTTGTCATTGCTGCTGGTCACAGGGATCTTGATAACTAGCTTCCTGAAAACAGCCCAAAGACCCCTCAAAACCCGCCCAAAAGGAATGAAAACTAGCCCAATTATTTTCCGGTGTCAAATCAAAGTTAACAACTGCCAAAAGACATTTCTATTGCTATAGTTACTTATATGAATGGTTTCCTAGATATTGTATATATTTTTTGTTCTGTTGAACTCAAAAGATGTTTTGGGGGATTTAGGAAAGCAAACAATTCTGGGTCATCTTTGACTACAGTTATATTTTCTTCTGCTATGGTAGTCAATGATGCCAAAGAATTTTCAGTTGCTAACATTCTACCAAATATCTTTGTGGTCAATCGAACAAAGAAATTTATACAGGTTTGGAACAACTAGAGGGTGAGTAATCCATAACAGAATTTTCATTTTTGGGTGGAGTGTCCCTTTAAAAAAGTTCCCGTGTGTGCTCGAGGCCACACACGGAAATGGACGAGAAACGTGTTTTCTCTTCGTAAGACATGCAAAAACTTGCTTAAGAAATAAGCATGGTTAAATGTATTGCATATGTATAATGTGTACAAGCACGTCAATGTTTTAGTTGTTCTAGACCAGTGTTGGGTGTAACTAGTTACTAAGTAATTAGTTACTGTAATTTAATTACTTTTCCCTTGAAAAAGTAAAGTAAGGGATTACTCTTATTTTTTCTGTAATTTAATTACAGTTACTTCTGATGTAATTAAATTAAATACTTTGTGTAATATATATGTGAGCAATAGTGGAATTGACGTCAAAATTCAAAGTCTAACTTTAAAATCTGTGCTTTAATGTATAATTCTCACATTTGTAATACTTTGGTCAGTTAATAAGAGTACTTTATGTAGTTTAATATTATTTATTTGAATGAATTAGTCATTTCATGCCTATCCTTGAATCACTTAACTAATCAAGGTTGATATAGGATATATAAAGTAATTAGTAATAAGTAACTAAATACTTTTTAGAGAGTAATTTGTACAGTAATCTAATTACACTATTGAATATGTAATTAGTAACTAGTAATTAATTACTTTTTGAGAGTAACTTACCCAACACTGTTCTAGACTGCGTATAGCGCTGCTCAAACGTGATATTTGGCAGCCGGAAGAATCAACTGTTGTACACTCACGCGTGAATTCTTTCATTGTGCAACGTGACATGCACCTTAGTACGAAACATTGGTAAAAACATCATTCGGATGCATTGTCTAATACCACCGCTATATTTTCCTCTTTGGTTGAGCTGAGCTCCCGCGACCCTCCCTGCACTGTAGCCTGCCTGTCAGACGCTCGTTCCCCACACTTTTGAGAACGGGCCGGTCCTGGAGTTGCCAGTTCATCAATTAACATTTATCCTTAGAATATAAATAAACATTTTGGTGGCCGCAGTACATTATGAAAATATCCCAAAAACCCGCGGCTCCATAATTTATCCCGCAACTGCATTTTCAAAATAGCCCAATTGTGCGGGAAAACCGCAACCCTGGAAACACTGGCGCTAGGGCTTACAGCGAACCGGGCGGGGCCAATAGCCTCGGACCTCGAGCTCAGAGGCTGAAATCATGCCGCGTTACAATACAAAATACGAAGTTCCACCAGCCAGAGGGAGATGAATGACACCACACGCGTCTATTCACGAACAGGAAATAGAACTTACTTGCGGGATTTTTGATTTGTTAATGTTTAGCGGGCGAAAAGTTTGTTGTAACGCAAGCGTTACTGAACATGTACCAAGAAAAATATTACTGAAAATTGATTAGCAATGCCTTACACTACTGCGTTACAGCAAAAGTAATACGTTACTGTAATGCATTACTTTTGTAACGCATTACTCCCAACACTGATAGTGTAGCAAAGATCTTGAGTTTTTTAAAGATTCTATTCTATCCTAAAATACTTGTATAGTTAAAATTCAATAAATTAGGTTTTCTTCATTTAGACATGTTTTTAATCTGGTTTTTGTTCTAATCTGGGCCTTTTACAGACTTAATTAAAAACTGTCAGAAAGCACAGCGTATGATAGATAGACTCACATGTGGAACGTTCACTTACAATCTTTGCCTTATGGCATCTCGGCACACAGTGATGTTGGGATCCTTTTCTAAATTAATTACAGTTAAAGTGATTAAATTCTAATGAAGCCTCTAGCCTCTCGAAAGACACTTTTCCTCCACTCGTACTTTCAGAGTATCCACCTCTCTTTCCTGCGCACGGTACCTCCCTACTCTCACCAAGCCCAGGTGTGGTTCGACATGATGCGCGAGTTCCAGTGGAATCACATCATTCTGATTGTGAGCGACGACCACGAGGGAAGAGCCGCACAGAAAAGACTGGAAACCCTGCTGGAGGAGAGGGAGACGAAGGTGAGATAGCGTAGGTTGCTGACTCTCGTGCCCCAGCGTGTAATCGAGCGTGCGTGTAAGTCAGTGTTTGTTTCTGTAATCAAATCCTCAGAGGTCCTCTATATATGTTAAATGTTTTCTTTTTTCTGTTGTGTAAACACATTTCTTTTCATTGGCTAACATTATTTATGCCAAAGGCATCTGCAGCGTCTGAAGTGGTTTATCTGCAAAACTTTGTACTTTTCTACTCATCTCACATTGCTTTTTACCATAGTCAGATTCTCCTACTTGTCTATTCACAACAGGAGCAAAATGAGGGACTTAACCTGGGGCTGTGCAAAAAATCAGCAGGGGATATGGCTGGTTTGAGTTTTGGTGGTTTTTGTTGGAATACGGTATACATTTCTTTCTGGCAACAGAGTGTAGCTGATATATTGAGTGTTCTTTCTGGTGGTAGGAAAACTTTGTTCATCTGTTTGTAGCTGTTATATTTTACAATCCTTAATATTAGAGTATGAGGATTTAACGTGAGCATCTCCTCTCAGATGGAGCCTAAATTACAAAATCTGGATGATTGGTAGTTCAGTAAAATGAGATATTTGCTAGGGGTCTGAATCCATTTGTGTGGAACTGTTTATGTGGGACAACTGCAATGTCGTTGCAATGTCATTTGCAGTAATGGCAGCCCCGAGGCTGTAGCTGGTTTATATGCACATTCTCATACTGTCCTGGAAACTTATCAGCGGAAGGGCTCATAAAACTCTTTCTCCGTCTAGAATTACCGCAAAACTTTGGCTATGCAGGTGTTGTGTTACTGCATATTAAGGAGGACATTAGTGTTATGATAAATGGGAAAAACATCAAAACAATTCTGTGTCTGCTGTAAGTTTAGGAAACAAACAGGCTTTTTAATTCTTTATTGACAAATGTTTGTCTTTGGTGACTCACTGTTAGACTGTAGATGAGGTTTGAGGGAAACAAGCTTTGAATAGTTTCTGTTTTTTCCTTTTTTGCGTTGGAAGTCGAAATCTGCTTGGCTTTTTTACAATATAACTAGGCTTGAAATGAATTACCGCCTAATCACAAAAGATTTTCAGGGAATATGTTCAGCTGCTGGTTAAGCAGGCAGAATGTACAGTACGTTCTACATAAAATAAAATCTCAATCTATGTGCATCAATCCAATCTAGCAGATTGGTTGTTTAAAGCGCTCATACAGTATTGTGGATTTTTGTGTTTTTCTTAAAGCAGCAACTAAGCTGAAAGACAAGCAGTCCACATGTTCTATAGCTCTGAGGAATGTGCATTGTTTTGAGAGAGCGCTTTAAATGTGTCTGAATGGGCATGTAGAAATGCAGAAACAAACTGTGCTTCATGGGCTGTAGCCGATGTTCTTTCACGGAAGATTGACACAGACGTTTAAACTGATGGATGAGAGGCGTGAACTGGATTAGGTTGCCCTTGGATTTACTGCACTATTAATAAACAACAATGAGCTTCTTTTTCATATCCATTATAATAAGTTGAAGACATTAGCATTTATTATTAGTTGTTGAACTTTTTATTAGCGAACTTAAAGCAGCCATCCAAAAATCACTTCAAACATTCAAACCATTACGTATTGGCGAGGTTTGTTGTGTTTTTGCAAGCCCCAGGCTTAGAGTTTCCCAATTTGAAGCAGAAAAGTGGAGATTGTTGGAATGCTTTACTGCGCACCATTTATAACTGTTTATAATATTCTGTGTCTGCATATTTTCTCTGTGCACATTATTCATCAGAATAAAAACAGGAACTATGAAAACCTCGACCAACTGTCCTTTGACAACAAGCGAGGACCCAAGGTATATTTGCATGGTCAATGCACGCCGCCCAAAAGTTATCTGAAAGTAGCCACTAGAAACCAGTCAAACAAGCAACAAACGATTCCAGAGATCCTTATCCTGCCAGCACGTCTATTTATGTTTGGATTCTTTTTATGATTTCAATCGGGAATGGGTTATATTTTCTGTTAAAGCGTATACCGAAAACTCGCTCCCCCACCTCTCACTTTTTTATTTTTGTGTAAAGGAATGCATGTATTGAAGCCAGCAAGATTGCAAGTCTATTCATTTGACACAGTGCGTGGAGATCTGGTCGTGTGGGACAGGCACAATCCAGATGTTTCTCCCACCTTTCTGCAGCATTTCTTCCCCTTTTGGTTGTTTGTTTTTTCTGTTTTGGTTGGGAAAGAAGCCATCACCACCACCTTCCGTTTCCTCCACCTGTTTTTTGCTTTCCGGTTGCATCAATCTTCTTCTCCCTCTTCTTCTTACATGCACGTTCCTCCTTGGAATCTTGATTCCCTTGAGTTTGCATGTGAAAATGCAGATTTTTTGCTGCTCAAAGCTTACTTACGTTTTTTTTTTTTAAGCAGATTATCTCATAAACTTCATTTTTTTCAACCCTCTCCCCACCCCCCACCCCCCCAAAAAAGAAAAAGAGAGAAACAAAAGGAACACCAGTGCTGAAAGAGCATGGTTCATGGTGGGGATGAGTCAACTACTTGACTAATGATGTGTCCTAATCCCAGGCAGAGAAAGTGCTCCTGTTCAGTCAAGACACAAATCTGACGGCTCTGCTCCAGGAAGCCAAGGAGCTGGAGGCTCGAGTTATCATCCTGTCCTCGAGGTGAGTTAATCTTAGGCTCCTTTAAACTAGCTGAATACTAATCACCGATTTGATTAAATGAGGCATACGATCAGTCATTAGGTTGTAGTAACTCAAGCAAAAATATTTCTCAATAGATATAAATGTGTATGTTTTCGACAATAAGAAATTCAGAGTGGTTCCATTAGAATATGGGGATAGTTTAACCAAAAAGAATGGCATCATTTACTTAGCTTTCATTTCAAGACCAATGATGTTTGGCATGATTACCCTTTCGAGAGAGACATTCAGCTCAACTCATATAGGTTTGGAAAGATTCAGGAGTGTTTGAACGATGACAGAATTTTAATTTTTGTGTGAAGCAGCAATACAGTCATTTTAAGACATTTTCTAAGACATCCATTTTGCTGACAAGCATCAGTCAGAGCCTCCCTCAA
Organism: Triplophysa rosa; assembly: GCF_024868665.1. Lineage (NCBI taxonomy): Eukaryota > Metazoa > Chordata > Actinopteri > Cypriniformes > Nemacheilidae > Triplophysa > Triplophysa rosa. Next base: position 24,340,178 of record NC_079891.1, read on the forward strand.
AATGTCAACATTACAATTGGAGGCGTTTAGACTGCTAGAAGTAGTTACAAGCATTCTTTATCCAATCGCAGTGAAGACGAGGCGGCGGCCATTTACAAAGCGGCGCGCCAGCTCAACATGACAGGCTCTGGTTACGTGTGGTTGGTTGGAGAAAGGGAGATGTCTGGTAAAGCATTGAGTGAAGCCCCAGATGGTATGTACTTTGATCCTCTCCATTTTCAATATCTCTCTTTCTCCCAGGCTGTTTAACAAACTGAACATGTTTGCCTTAAGCTTTTTATACGATTACAATTTGCAATCACCACCGACGAATCAGTGTCTGTGCTGTACTTGCGTGTTTGAACGTTTAAACAGCTCCGTTTAAAGGTTTCAAACACAGTGATTCTTTACTCATTGTACTGTGCTTTCTGTCTAATGTTTAATTTGTTTCATTTTTGAGTGTTTGTCCTTTCTTTCAGTAGACAAGAAATGATGCAATAGAGAGTTGTGGTAATCCATATTGGTATGAGTGTGCATACATTTTTAAGGTTTGGCTGTCATGAGTTTATTTGTAAATGGTGCTTTGCAACCTCCGCAATGAGGTGCGGATACGATGGTAAGCGAGAATCGCATTTCCTTGTTCCCGGCTTCCTTATACACATCCGTGTACGAGTTCACATCATTCTGCTCAGTGCTGACCCCGTCCCAACCCCTCATGACTTTCATCTTCCTCCTGTCTGTTCTGAGACGACGTTCATATGCAATGCACGTGTATTTCTTTCTTTGGTAATTCTTGGATTTGAGTATGTGTCTCTTGAAGTCAGACTGTTGTGAGGCCTTGTCCAACACTATGTAATGTTGTCAACTGGGCAGGCTTGCTCGGCCTTCAGCTTATCAATGGCAAGAACGAGTCTGCGCACATCTACGACGCCGTGGCTGTGGTGGCCCAGTCCATCCAGGAGCTCTTTGAGAAGGAGAATATCACAGAGCCTCCACGAGGTTGTGTTGGCAATACAAACATCTGGAAGACTGGCCCACTCTTTAAACGGTGAGGCCGGAGATCACGAGCGCCGGCTGAAATTCGCCGCACCACCAACCATCCATTCGCTGTCACGCATTATCATACATTATCATTGGCACCGACAAGAGTGGAAGCGCCACAAATATTCAAATAGAAAAATATGCTTTAGTCTAGCTTTTTTTTTTAAATGCCTTCGATTTATAAAAGGCGTGAGATTGAATAATAGTCAAGCCTGTTAGGTTGTTTATTACATTGGACTTCTGGTTTGCATCCTTTTAAAGACCCACACAGGTGTTGAATCTTTTATCCTACTGTATGTTTGTGCCTGCACATCATCTGCAAGACCCACCATCCTCCACTCCCCCAAATATACCCCTAAGTCTTCCCCTAGAAAGTCGACATTTCTTTACATGCATCTCCCATCTCAGTAACGTGCCTCAGTAACGTGCCATTAACTCCAGCCATCGTCAACATCTCCCTTTGAGTTTAAATGAGGATTTTTTCCGGTTTTTAAAAAAACCCCTCTTGTGTACCAGAGTTCTGATGTCATCCAAGTATCCAGATGGCCTGACAGGCCGCGTGGAGTTCAATGATGACGGAGACAGGAGGTTCGCCCACTACAGCATTCTGAACTACCAGAAAACCAGACTGGTGCAAGTGGGCGTCTACAATGGCTCGCAAGTATGATATCAGCTCAGTCTTTTTAATGAGCCGTCTTTCTTTCTGCCCGGGGAAAACATTTGCTTTGTTATTTTAACCATTAAAACACTAACAAAATGCATTTTTATAACAATAAGTTTTTATTGATGAATTTGCATATCTAAAAATCCATAGTGAGCGTACTGTAGGTGATTCGCAGGAAAACGTTTTATTTATATCCTATGGATTACAGGTTGTAATGAACACGCAAAGGAAGATTATCTGGCCGGGAGGAGAAACTGAAAAGCCGAAAGGCTATCAGATGTCAACCAGATTAAAGGTACTGATTTTGATGCATCATTTAACTTTCAGTTTGTTCTAATTAAGTCCTTGTAATGACATTCAATTCACTTGTTCCTGGGGTAGATTGTCACCATTCATCAAGAGCCCTTTGTCTATGTGAAACCGACTCTACGTGATGGAACTTGTAAGGAAGAATACACAGTAAATGGAGTCCTGATCAAAAAAGTGATCTGCACTGGCCCTAATGAGACCATTCCAGGTAGCTTTCATGGTTGGAGATATTATTATAACATTCTTTTTTATACCAAAGCTTTTTTGCCTAGTCAGTAAAAATACTGTACAAAACGTCTACCTTAAATGGATAGTTCACCCCCAAAAATGGAAATTCTGTCATCATTTACTCACCCTCTTGTCATTTCAGACTTTCTTTCTTCTGCAGAACCCAAAATAAGATATTTTGAAGAATGTTGGTAACCAAACAACGTTAGTCCCTTTTCACTTGCATTGGTTTTGTGTCCGTACATTAAAAGGGAATGGGTAGCGCCGTGGTTCGCTTACTAACATTCTTCAAAATAGCTTCTATTGTGTAGCCATGCAGGTTTGAAATGACCATGATGACAGAATTTTATTTTTTGGGTGAACCATCGCTTAATGTCTTACCCAATCTAACCCATACAAATGCTGATGTAGTCATATTAAATAATATTTAAAAAATTAATAAATAAACAATATTAATTTAATTTACCATATACCATAATTTACCATGTATATTCTTTAGATAACCTAAACAGTGCAGACTAATCTGACTGGTTTCTGTGACTCCACAGGTCGCCCAATAGTACCTCAGTGCTGCTATGGGTTCTGCATTGACCTCTTGATCAAACTTGCCATGACAATGAACTTCACCTATGAGGTGCATCTAGTGGCTGATGGAAAATTTGGCACTCAGGAGCGGGTGAGTAACATGATTACTTTATTGATTTTTTCCCCATGGAACACCTCGCTTGAAGCTATGCATGTCTTCGCCAAGGTCGTGTGACTAGGAGAGTAAAAGCACGTCTGGAATTTTTAAGCCTTTTCTAACAGATGCAACTGAGAGTCTGTTATTTGCTTTACACATAAAACAAATAGCATTTAGGCACGAAAATAGCTTAAAACACAAACATTAAGCCTTTCAATTAAGACTTTCTTTGAAACTGCTCAGCGGGGACTTTGAAAGCATCTTTACACAGCCGTATTGAGGCTGATCCGTGCCTGCTCAAAATTCAGTACATAAAGACACAACACTGCATAAAATGTTAAAATTTGGAAGAATGTTAGCAACTGACATATCTGGAACAAAATAATGTATAATTTATTTCTGTTGAACACAAACAGAAAAAAGCAAACAGTTCTGGGGCACCTTTGACTACCATTAAAATGTTTGATGTTCCAGAAATGTCATTTGCTAACATTTTTCCAAATATCTTTCATTGTGTTCAGCAGAACAAAGAAATTTATCCAGGTTTGAAACAATGGAGGGTTGGGGTTTTAGTAAATGTTTTAATTTTTGGGTGGAGTATGCCTTTAAATTAACACAGAAAGTGTTATATTTGACCCAACAATGGGATATTTACAACCCGATTGGGTTCGTCCCTTTTTGACCCCTCATGGGTTGAAAATAATCCAGCCTTTTCTACAGTGTATATTCATAATTTAAATTTTATTTATATTTTACTGCTGTGTAGATGCATACAGTATACTTTTTCTGAGCAGCATGTGTGAATACCTCAGACATTTACAACACTATAGCAAGGTTTTCAGTGAACATGATTGGAGAGAATGTGTAATGTGAACAGATCTATACAAATAAATGTGACTTGACTTTACTAATGTTCTTCAATGTTGTTCCTAATTGTATTAATACTAGGTAAATAACAGCAACAAGAAGGAGTGGAATGGCATGATGGGAGAACTCCTGAGTGGTTTGGCAGACATGATCGTGGCTCCACTTACAATTAACAATGAACGAGCCCAGTACATCGAGTTCTCGAAACCGTTCAAGTACCAGGGGCTTACAATCCTTGTCAAAAAGGTACAATTCAGATGAGCGACAGAAAACCGACTTGAACGTACTGTACAAACTGCAAATGACTTAGACCGAGGAGTAGATAACAGTGACGAGTTGGGGTCAACGTTATTTGAATTTTTAATTTCAAGTTCAAGAAATATAATTAATTTTCCGTGCAAATCCTTAGAGTGCATGCTTTTCTGTGTCAGAAATAGTGTTACAGTTTTGTTCACTTAATTAAATTCCCTGAAGTGGGTTGATGTCTGTACTCCAAAAAGCTGTGAAAATCATGACTCACTGGAGTACACAGAGGTCTATTAATACAACTCTGACCGGCGTAGATGTACAGTAGACTGTGTTTGATGCTCCATACGGTGATACATGTGGCCGTGTGGGTGGTGTTTTTTTGGACCGTGTATAAAGCCGTGTTGTTTTGCAGGAAATTCCACGCAGTACACTGGACTCGTTCATGCAGCCCTTTCAGAGCACTCTGTGGTTACTGGTGGGTCTATCGGTCCATGTTGTGGCGGTGATGCTCTACCTATTAGACCGTTTCAGGTAAAAGAAGACATTTGTTAATTATAGATTTCATCCAAGCCTCCCTAAAGTCCTTCTGATAAAACATGACATTCCAAATGATACACAGTTTCTCTATAGCTCAACCCAAGGTCATGAGTTTAAATATCAAGATAAAATGTATTAACAGATTGCACTGTAAGTCACTTTGGACAAAAGCATTTGGCAAATGCATTAATGTAAATAAATGAATAATATAGATGCTTGATATTAATAAAGTTTGCAGAAGGTTTGTGATTTTCTGGCTGAAGCATGTGTCTCTGGCTGATATGGTTTCGCTCCGCAGCCCATTTGGAAGGTTTAAAGTAAATAGTGAAGAGGAGGAAGAAGATGCCCTCACCTTATCTTCTGCGATGTGGTTCTCCTGGGGCGTGCTACTGAACTCCGGCATTGGAGAAGGTAGAGCAAACAGATTATTATTTGAGTCTATCGCTTCTGCCGGATGGCAATATTGCTGACTCCGTGTTTTATTAATTTTGCAGAAGGCATCAATTCTTTATCGCTCTTACCTGCTTGCTTATGTTTGCAGGTGCCCCGCGGAGCTTTTCGGCGAGGATTTTAGGTATGGTGTGGGCTGGTTTCGCTATGATTATAGTTGCATCTTATACTGCCAATTTGGCAGCCTTCCTAGTGCTGGATCGGCCTGAGGAGCGCATTACCGGCATCAACGACCCTAGGGTGAGAGTTAAATATGAAGCAGCGCTGCGTGTTATAAAACAGGATTGTTAATTACTCTGCACATGAATTTCACATTTCAAACTCAATTTCAAATGAAATCACGGTGTGCAATTACAGTAAGCACGTCGAGAACACGTTATTATGGGTCATCCAAGGTTATTTTTATTCACATTTTTTCACCATGTCAGTTTTGCCGTATGTGTTGAAATGGTCAAAAAAGGCAATTAGCAGAGGCAAAGTTCATCTAAATATAAACTTATGAAAGAGACAGGAATGGTGCGTTTTTAAAATGAAAATAATAACACACAAAGGTACACAAATTGGTACTGTGATAAGTATATTGTGTTTATCGTTTAATGTCATTTACACTAAGGACACATTCATTTATGAACTTATGATTTTGTTATGCTTGAAATTGAATGTGTGCTACATGCAATATAACATCAAAGGAGATTTTTAGGTCATGCTTACCTTGGTTCGCCTCTGTTCCGTCTTCTTCTCAGAAATATTTTATGGAACTGCTAGAGACAAAGATTCCACAACTTTGATTTGCAGACACAAACACCGCTTTACTTTAATTATTTAGGATATTTTGAAAAAAAGCGTCACTTAAATCGTCTTGCTTGTGCAGACCAACCCACTTTAACATTCTATTCCAGCTGCGAAACCCATCAGACAAATTCATCTACGCCACAGTGAAGCAGAGCTCTGTGGACATTTACTTCCGGCGCCAGGTTGAGCTGAGCACAATGTACCGCCACATGGAAAAGCACAACTACGAGAGCGCCGCGGAAGCCATCCAGGCCGTGCGAGACAAGTCAGTCGACCATCAGTTTACCACCGTCAAAAACATTACTTTTGTTATTGGATGGAAATACTGAAATGCTGTTTAAAATTAAAAAGGCACAGCTGCAATTATGTATTAGAGTATCTTAACATCCCCACAATACAACACACTTACTAGAGAAGAAAAATAACCTAAGCTATTAAGTGTTCTGAAATACTACTTGCCAAGGGGATTACTACCTAAAATGTCCTTTTGAATTAAGCTTATTTTTCTCACCCCCGCTAACGAATTGTTTTTCTAGTTTCCCTAGCTCACAATTGATTGTGTTCCAGTGCATTCAAACACCACTTAAAAAGGTCTAGATATTGATGTAGGTCTTACCAGGAAGTGGGCAGCGGAGTTTACAGCAGTCAGAATGATAGGTAGCATGTTTCCCCTCAGCACCTGCGAGAAGAGCAGAGGGAAGTTCAACTTTTGTTTAGCTTGATTTAGTACAGTATCGATGCTGAATACAAAGCAGGGTGGGGAGTTGTATTTTATAGAAGAACCTTCACAAGCCATTGCGTCCTACAAGAGAAGACAGGGAGAGATAGCTGACTGCCAGTAGTGTTTAATACATTTCCCTTACTGACTTCTAACATCGCATGCAATAATATAGGAATGAGTTCAATGTATCTTTACATAGAAAAAATGTTTAAAGGATCCCAGATATTGTATTAAATAAAGTGTGGTACACAAATCTGAGACCACATCAAAAATCCAAGTCACGTTTAGACCTGAAAAAAAATTTCATTTGAGAGAAATGAAACAAAAATACTCAGAAATATTCTGTCACTAACCAGAAGCTAATATTTGCATAAAGGGTCACTTTTGAGTCAAAAAAAGGTCAAAAAGGTCAAAAGACTACATTTAGATTTAATTCAGATTTAGTTCCTTCCATTAAAAACACACAAAAATGCTCTTAGGAACATCATTCACAAACGTGTGCATAGCGTATCGGTTTGAGAGCATTAGGCAAAATTAGATCCAAATAGAAAATAAATCCAAATTTTCAAGTTGTTTCGCTAATAATTTGCAATAAAACATAAAAATAAAACTTTTACACCCCAATTTTTAATTCATCCTGTCCTTTGGCATTCTGCATTTTTTAGCCACGAGTTTGACTTCATCAAAATTCATTTTGTGTACAAAATAAAAAAAATTTCTCCCTGTAGCAAACTCCACGCGTTTATATGGGATTCAGCCGTGTTGGAGTTTGAGGCCTCGCAAAAATGCGACCTGGTCACCACAGGTGAGCTGTTCTTCCGCTCTGGATTCGGTATTGGCATGCGTAAAGACAGCCCATGGAAGCAAAATGTCTCGCTGGCCATTCTCAGGTGATTCTATAGTACATCACTACATGTTGCATTTGTTTTGATCTTTATGTTCTTTTATACGTGCTGCCACCTGTCAACTGTCAAATAACGCTTTGATGAGTCTGCTCTCTGGATTAACAGTTCCCATGAGAATGGCTTTATGGAGGACTTGGATAAAACTTGGGTCCGCTATCAAGAGTGTGACTCCAGAAGCAATGCACCGGCCACGCTCACTTTTGAGAATATGGCAGGTACGGTCCAAAAATATCATTAATAAATAATAATTTAAAGGTAACTGTAACAAAGTTCAATGTAGGGAAGGAAGGAGGCGGGAACCGGCGAACATTTAAACAATAAACTTTAATCAAAAATAAACAAACAATAACACGGAAGAAAAAGGCCGGCAGCCACCTCACGGTCGACTGCCGGCCACACAAACATAAATAAAACTTAACATGTCCTCTCTCGTCGGCAGTCCCGTCGCTCGTCCTCTTATGCTCCCGAGCTCCCCGGTGAGACATGCGGGACCGGTGCGCGTACAGCTGATACTCATTATCACTCACACCACCGGCCCCGCCTTCCTGCCCCACGGCTCTCGTCCCGCCTTCCTCGCTACAGTAACGTTTCATGATAAGTTTAATACATATGGCTTTGTTTAATACAAAGCAGTTCTGCACTTGTCGCTTAGGGACTGTTTTAGTAAATGTCCCTTAACAAACAAACAACCAAATAAATAAATAATAAATCATGCACTAAGAAAAAACACTTTTTTAGAATTTATTCATTTTGGTTGATGCTAAGAAAAATAAAAATCAACCAATGAATTAAGACCAACATTAACTAAATGCTGTTTGTCAACATCTGCAATTCTAGTAAATATTGATTTTTATCACACCGAAGACTATTTGGAAATGATCAAATGTATTTCTCACAACTCAGGCGTGTTTATGTTGGTGGCTGGTGGCATCGTTGCCGGGATCTTCCTCATCTTCATCGAAATCGCCTATAAGCGACACAAGGACGCTCGTAGGAAGCAGATGCAGCTGGCCTTTGCAGCGGTTAATGTCTGGAGGAAGAACCTACAGGTACAGCCGCCTCCCACCCCCAAACAATTGCAGAAATCTATAGGAGTCAATAAAAGGCCAGTCTCTGCTGCTATCCAATGGTCTTAGCCACAAACTAAAGGGCTCAGCATAGTCCAGGCGAATTACGCTTTCGTTCTGCGTTTTGGGGTAAAACGAAGCTCGAAAACGTTGAGAGACGGTATAGTGTTTTCGAACAATCCAACACCCCTTTGTTTCTGGAGGCGGGGTTTACATGACGTATCCAAATAGCCTCTGCGCACGTGGCCACACAAACAACACACCCACCTATTACGTAATGGCCATGGACCAATGGTGGCTCAAGGGTGTTTACCGGCCAACACGAACTTTCCTGGAGAGTTCTGTTTGGTTTGCTGCTGCGAACTAGTGAAACAAATTGTCGTTTGGACCAGATTTTGTTCGGAATCAGGTCACAGACGGACGTTTTTCGATTTCGAATGTAGTATGCTGAGCCCTTAAGACGTCTAATAGATTTCTTCTAACCCCATGTCTGTCATCAGTCAATGGTGCGCATATTAACACATCCCCCAAAGCAAAAAGACCAGAAAAATATGCCAGTCCAGTAGAAAAAAGCATTTGGCACTGTATTTTAAACTCTTTTAATAAATGTTGTATACTGGTTATAAGGATTTACATTACAGCAAGTGTTAGCAAAATACTATTTAATAAATTAAAATCGAAACAAACCCCAGAGTAGTACAAAGAAAATGCCTTGAGATTAAATAAAAAAATGTGGACAATATTTGGAATGATATACTGTATGCAATTCCATGTACATGTCCAAAATAATTCCATTATAAACACAACAGTGCAGATCCATTGAAATGCACAGCAACACAAAGCAGCTCCAGCAGCATCACATTTATTGGCAGCTTCACACACACACGCTGAGAAGACTATGATGCTGTTGTGGATTCAGGAAGGTGCATGCTGAGCAGGCCGGCTGAATGTCTCTGCGGGGCTCCACCAAGGATCAGAGAGCCTTTACACCCTGCACAGATCACTGCCTGTTCACTGCTAGCCTCCAACTGTAGCCATATACGCCGGGTCACAGGCCAACACAATACTGCAGTGTTGGAGAAAAGTATGATGGGATGACCCTCTTGAGATTGACCTGGCTAGCCTATAAAAGACATATTTACGGCTCAAGTTTTTAGCTGTTAAACGCTTGTTGTAGATGCATCCAGTAACCTTGATATTTTAAACCCATTATCAAGCAGACGCGTATTTCACCACAAGGCAAAACAGACTAAATCTAACAGTCTAATGCATCAAGTCTATGCAGTTTCAAAGCCGGTGGATATCTGATTGATTTCCACGCATCAGAGAGTAGCGTTTTAAAGAGTTAAGTGTTTTCACCTTGAGGCTTCACCACCTACTTAAGACAGCGTTGTGTGGTTACTAAACCCACACATGCTGCCCACACCGAGTCAGAGGTCCGGTGTTTTTGAAAGTGAATAAAAAATATATACATTTGACCATGGCCAGGGTGTTTTTAATGGATATTCCTCCCACTGTTTATCAAATAAAAGAAAAACAGTGTTTATGCAATGCAATTGCCAATGAGCCCCTTGTCCATATTCTAGATTTAGATACACATAGATGTTAAACCAACAATAATAGCAAGTAAATGCATCAGTAATTAAATCATGTCTCAAAAACAAAAGCAAGCTAATTACAGGTGCACATGCAACGTATGCCAAGACTGCCAATCTCACAACACAGTGCATGAACAGTCAGATCTGCCCCGGGTGCATTTGCATTTCAAACAGAGTGAGATCCAGGGCAGATCAGAAGCCCGTGTGATGCAAGCTAGCTGCCCACTCCAAAGGCACTACCCCATCACAGGTCTTTGAAATGCAATGGATGAAAGCCTCGATGGCCAGGAGCTTGTACGATCACCCTTTCTGTGCACCCCAGATGTTCTGATGACCTAGAGAAACTGGAATGCATTATGTGAAAACAACATACTGTTTATGACCATATCTTGTGTCTCGTTCCTTTTGAAAGGAGTCAAAAGATGACTGATCATTTGCAAATGGAAAGAATTCAACGTAATTTCTGCAATGCACTTGATTTTATAGAAGCATTTTGGTTGGCTATGTAATTGACTAGAACAGGTTGGGTAGGCTTTTAATTGGATTTTAATTTAAAGGGATGGTTCACCCCAAAATTCCTTCATTTACTCCCCCTTATGTCGTTCCAAACCTGTATGACTTAATTGTGCAGAACACAAAAGAAGATATTTTGAAGAATGTTGGTAACCAAACAACATTGGCCCCCATTGACTTCCACATTTTGCAAAATATCTTCTTTTGTGTTCACAGAAGAAACAGTCATATACAGGTCATGTTTGAATGACAGTAGCAAGAGTAAATGACAGAATTTTCATGTTTGGGTGAACGTCCCTTTAAATTGATATGGCTCTTTGCAGTCTAACTATACACAGTGTAGTGCATGTCACTTTGTTTATCAGACCGAGTCATAGGGGATTAAAGATCACATGGACAAAGCAGGCACACAGAGGCCAGTAACCAATGAGGGAATGACGGTGCCAGCCAAGGTCAACTGTCATGTCATTCATTTCGCATTTCCTTTTTGATTCCATGTATTGCATGTCTTCTGGTTGAATTCACAAACCCCCCCCACCCCTCCCGACGCTCTCGTCTCTTCTTACAAGCCAGCATACCCCTCCTTCCTTCATGAACCCATTATACCCTCGCTGGGGTATAATGCCAAGGGACTGTGTTAAGTTTTACACAACGATTTATTGATGAGTTGTTCATTTTCTCCAAACAACAGAACATCTTTTCCCCTTTCAAAAACAGAGCCTGGTTTTCCCATCCGATTGCTTTCATTTTGCTTCTTTTCCTTTGCTAATGCTTTTGCTTTCCATTACGGAGTCGCAGAGCTGTGGATGAGCGGAGCTCGATCGCACGATCCACAGCGGTCCTCCCCCTCTCTAGAATGTAAGGATTGTAAGAGTCAAGTAAGCCGTTCTGTGCATATTCTCACCTGGTCTATGCCAGTATCCTCTTTCTTTGTAGAGCGCAGATTCTGACTCAAAGCCAGGATGGAGATGGAGTGGACAGGAGACGGCATGCTAATATTAGAAGATACACTTTGATGACTGTAGAAAACTACTCGGCAAGGCAGTGCTTTACAGTAGAGATAGAACTAGTGGTGGGTGGGGATGGTTGGAGACTTAAACCAAACACACTCCTCCAGAGAACACAAATAATTGTTCTACATATACTGTATATTTATTTTAGGATAGGAAAAGTGGTAGAGCAGAGCCCGACCCCAAAACGAAAGCCTCTTTTAGGTCCATCAGTACCAACCTGGCCTCCAACATCAAGAGACGTAGGTCGTCCAAAGACACGGTAAGGAGATTAAGAAATGACGCCCTGCCTGTAATTCTATCTCCTCGCTCTTCCCTCTCTCTCTCTCTTTCTTTTTTCCTCGGCCTGCCCTGTTTCTTTCACTCTCTTCTGTCATCTCATCTCAGACTATCTTCACCCTCACACATGAAGTTACAGTCATGGCCACCACATGTCTGTCAGTCAGCCATCTATACTCCATCCAGACATCTGTTGGGAAAGCCCAATGAGCCTGCTAGGAACAGGGAAAGCGTGGAGAGGGAACAGAGGAAGGTTACGTGTCAGGCGTTTGATTTCGGGGTTGTGGGTTTGACCTTGCAGGAGGGGGCAAGGTAGCTTCTCCTTCTAAGCGTCTGTGCTGGTCTTTCTCCTGCGCCTAACCTGGATGTGATTTTCCGTTACGCTTGATTTCCACATTTTATTTTCTCCTTTCTTTATGTGTAACCATGTGTGTCCTCTCACATCTCGGTCGTGTAACAATTATTTTATTACCTCATCCTCCTTTTACTGTCCCATTTTATGTGGTCAGTGTCAATGTCACCTCGTACGCTTCCCACAATGCACGGCGACTCCGATAACAATGCTAAAATAACCTGGACTGTTCCCCGGCAGGCCTGCTCTACCAAGATCCCTACGTTTATTTTTAACCATCCAATGTTTTCTTTGCAGTGCTTTGAAGTGAAAAACCATTTGCATTTGAATTCCAGGAAATGGTCCTCGGATGGGTTTCGGGGCTACATTTACAACATATTGAACTCTCAGAGCGTAATTGTGCAACTGATCAAAATTAGCGTATTCACACGGATTGTCTTTCCTTAGTCCCACAGGTTTAATAAGAAGTAGATCTCTCACTAAAATGTTGCTGGCTCTGAGGATTCAATACAAACAAAGCTGTTACTATTTAACACTATATTTCATTGCGTTAAGTGTTTTAGATGAAATTCGTATTCAATTGCTCGCTAGACATTTCCGGGTATGGCAATGATTGTTGCGTATACCCTCGACCTAAAAAATGATACTGACTGATAGCTTGTTTTGTCAACAACATCCTATCTAGTACTGTCTGATTTCTAACAAAATATCAAAAACATTTTTGTAGATGCAATTTAAAATTTGTTTAAACATTATTACCGAGGTGAACTGCCTAAATATTTAATTACAAAAGAACACGGTGTGTATATTCTGGTTTATATTATAAGGTCTATTTTCTAAAGATAAAGGTAGAGCAGATAAAGAGCAGACACCCCTGGCAGGTGTGACATTTAAAGATATATTCTGCTAGCTGAGCAGTGACAGAAATGGTCTTTTTGAACTGATGTTTACCCATCTCAGTCCTAATCATCCTTTTCTTTTCTATCAGTGTTTTTTTATAAATGGATTTCAATGGCGTTTTGAATGTCGGTGTCCACACCACATGCCACACTGCCTCTCTCTTCCTCTACCAGCATGACCCTTCCGGTTGTTGTAGAATAGAGCTGTTTGTAGACAGGGGGCGCTGTGGTTATAACTTGGAACACCATAAACAACCTTGTTATGAGAGAGAGTCTGGCCACCCACTATGAACCCTAAACCAGTGGTTGCAGATTGGTTTTGATTCAGGACCCGGACTTTACATTTAACATCAATTGGCAACCAAACACAGTTTAAAAAAAACAGTTTATCAGATTTATATATATATTATTTATTTATTATTATTCCTTATTCATTTTATTGTTAACCGCACAGACGCAACAAAACACAGTCTGAATAGCAAAAACATTTGAATCTGTAAAATGTAATTGCAATTTAACAGCATTGACCACATTACCAAGTGACATGATTATGCAGCAAACAGTATATTGGTGCAAAATGCAATACAAAATCCATAGTTTAATCTGACATGCAACTTTTAAAGATATGGGAAGCAATTACTCCTTTTATAAGCAATATAAAATCGCCCTATCAAAATATATCTGTGGCCCACGGATCACTCAAAAACCACCGCCCAAAACAATATACCCTGACTTAATTCAAGCACCAGCCATTTCTCCAGAAAAGATTTTGCAGAGACTATCAAGCTTTTTAATATAACAATACTGCAGAAAAAAAGTCATTAGAAATCACTGACAGATTGAGAGATATTAAACCTGAACCCAATATTGGACTGGAACATACCGCACTCATGTGCTGCAAATCAGCTCCAGCCTTCGTATTTCATTGGGACAGTTACTATGGTGACAACACATCTAGGTCAGGTAAATGATTAGCCATGGGCCAGGTAGACAGAGCTCTCTCATTTTTGTTATTACAGGAGATATTTTCGCATCGTGATGTATCGTTCTCATTTAAGGAAGCGTATTCAATTTTAGGTTGTAAGCGAGAGCAATGATGGTATACAGATAAGGCCTCGTGAACTAATCGTGCAGTAATGAATCCGTGACCTCGTTCACTCTATTTGTCAAAGTCTTAGCAGGCCTTGTTGAACCGTAGCCAAATTATTCCAGGTGACGGATAAACACGCCTGTTGTGGGTGGAAAGATTCCCTCCGTCATAACAATGTGGACTAAATATTGGTGAAATATAGCCACTGGAGTAGCATATGCAAACGTACAATGTTCTCACTGTGCGGTAATACTAAAGGAAAATATGATTTGCCTTTTTGTTTCCTCCTCATTTCCAGCCATATCCCACGGATATAACCGGCCAGCTCAACCTTTCAGACCCATCAGTGAGCACAGTGGTGTGAAAGTGAACAGAGGAGAGAGAGAGAATTTGACAGGCAGAAAGAGAGAGAGACTTGCAGGCTGGAAGGCAGGAGCATCGGGCTGGTTGGCTCTGAAACAGACCTGCTGTTCCATAGCTGCTGCTTCGTCCCCACCTGAGCCAACAGCACCTTCATTCGAGCAAAAACCCTCAGCATACATGTATACAGACTGGACATGAAACTCTTATGGACACACTGTGCCAAAATGGAGCAAATTCGCACTGCCACACGGTTCATCTTACCCCGACCAATAAACACACACACAGACAAAAACATACAGTACACACACAAAGTGCTTCACTTTTTAGAATCTTTTGCAAATATACGAATACGTTTTGTGTAATATGTAAATATACATTCTGAGTTCTGTTACGCCACATTGGGTCAGCATCAGACTAAATAATGATCTGTTTATTTTTACATTTTAATAATGCAGATATAATTATGTTACATACATATGCATTATGTCATTCTACCTCCACCTAAGATATATGTAGCTTATCTCAACACTGAATTTTGGTAGTTGTGGTGCTTTCTCATTTGAAAGGCAAATTGTTAGAGCAAACGTATAAATATAAACTCATCGTGTATTTAGATTAGACAATGGAAAGGGTAGGTTGGAACTATAAATAATACTGTAAGTTTAAACTTGGCACATTTTGATCATTGTTGCACTTTTCTGTACACATTTCCTCTCTCTTTACTGCCGTTACAAAACACACATGCCTGAAGTGGTCGAACATACTGTGGATTTTTGACGTACGATCTTTTTTCTCTACTTAATTTATTCTTCTGTTTAGATTTTTACCTTTTGTAAAAAGCAAATGACTCGTTTTTTGAATGACAAATATCTGGAAATTGGCAGATAATATGGGGTCAATCAAGCCAGGGGCTATATGTAGCACATCTGACCTTGTTTATCCACAAACCTTTCTTGTAAAACTGTAAAAAAATCAAGCAGGATTACTGGGTAATGCTAAAGAGTGGCGTAGATGTAATGAAGCAGATATTATTACAGGATCTTTGGAGCGGTGTTACGGTTTCACCTGCTTAAAATTCCCTGTAATAATTTTTGTGTCATTGTGTAAAGTTGGTAGCATCCTCCAGCTACCAAGGGAACCTTTCTTTGCATTATATATATTTCATTATGTCATCATATGATATATAGCAGTAGTTTATTTTGTCTGTATGTAATAATAACACTAGATGTAATTTCCATTGTTTGTTGTCCTATCAGCGTTTACTCTGTGGGCTAGTTACATGGATAATTGATAAAGCCGTTGTCTATTTCGGTGGACCTTTAAAAGCATAATGACCAATAGGTAAATAAAAGCTTTGGAACACTATGTCATAAGCAATCAATTGCAAGGTTTGGTAACTATTGTGAAAGATATAGAATGTTATCTATCATACTGTAACTGTTATTAGTTTTATAAGGAAATCAATATAAAGATATGTTTAAAAGAAAAGTGGAGAAGTTTTTGTTGACAATATTATTCTGTTCGGTTGGGTTCAATAAAATGTCCAATGTTACTGTGAACTGCTTTATGTAAAAGTCAATCATGTTATGAAATGCATATCTGCAAATTCTTTGTAGATTCATAAATAACAAATACGACCCAAACAGAAAAATATATATTGTAAACACTGCTATGTGCCATAATGTAAAACAAGTATTTTCATATAATTGGAATTTTAAGATTTCAAACATTAAGTGTGCACGATGCACGATGTACACCAAGAATGGTGTTGTTTGGTTGGGATGAAGGTCAATTTAAAGACAAAGTTGGCTTGAGCACCTTTTCAACAAACAAAGCAATGTAACCAGGGGCCCGTTTCAGAAAGGAGGTTTAGTGAAAACTCTGAGTAAATTAACCCTGAAAGAATGTGAGGTATGTCAAACCCGAGAAAGCGGGGTAACTCAAGCCCGTTTCTAAAGGAGAGGTAACTTATACTCAGAGTCAGTAACCATAGCAACTTGTGAACCTAACCTGGTCGGGAGCAGGTTTTCTTTGGTAAACCCAGAGTTTATTTCGATTTCCTCCCCCTTTTAAAGCGCAAGTGGTGTAACTCATTCATTCATTCATTAATACAGTCATTCATGGCACACATTTTGATCACACAGAGACCATCTCAGTGACTTATATGTCATATGTGCTTTTATAGAGGATTCATGAAGAGGCTGCATTAATTCATTGGGATGTACTTTGATTTCAGGAGATCAATTTAGGACCCGAGTGGAATTTTGTCATTTCCCTGTGCATTTTTATTAAAACTGTACCGTTTTTCTTTACAGTGAATTAGATATATCAAAATATATCTCATCCATCCTTACATCAATAACATCAGCCACCGTACGTGTATTACATCAGAGCATGATTTTCTATGGATGATGAGAAATGATTTAATAAAGTGTATAATAAAGTGCATGAATAAAGAAATTAATAAATGCAGACATGCATGAAGCGATAAAGGTAATAAATAAACAAGTCATTTCGATGTGCAGCCATTCCAACTAAAATCTGCTCAGAGCAAGGTTCGAACCGGCAATCAGTCTAATTTTGCACGAGAGTCTGACGCCCTACAGGTGTCCTATACACCATGACGTATTATTCTCGTAACTAGAGCACTCATGGCGAGTGAGAACATACGATTTTTTTATTATTTCTGTTGTTTCATTCATTTAATGATTCATTTGTATGTTTACTGGTACATTTATCAATTTATTAATTTAAACTTAAGTCATTTTCAGGACATCAGTAAATCCACTGTATCTGCAGAGCGGAAAGTGTGCCTCACTCTCAAGTGCTTTCTGCCGCCATGTTGCTTTGTTTGGTGCCGTTGCCATGGTGACTCGTAATATCGGAGCTCCATTGATGATGGCTTTTTATAGTCGTGGTGCACGCGCTTAACCCAGGGTAAGCCTACCCAGAGTAAATTGAACTAACTCAAATCAGCTGTTCTGAAACCAAAAACTCAAAGTTTCTCATTTCTAAGTAAACCAACTCCGAGTTCAAGGTTTAACCTAGGGTTGGTTGAACCTCCTTATTGAAACGGGCCCCATGCCTGTTCACTGTTGTATACAAACAAACTTTATTTATTTAAAATATTGTAAGGTGGTTTAAATCTGCTTTGACCATGTTTTCTACCACCAAGCGTGCTTTTGATGTTCCACCAATACTGTCTGTGACAAAAGCTGAATGGAAACAAAGCTACATGTTTAAAAATGTATAACTGCTATACTCCAGTGTGCCAATAAAATATATATCAAATGGAAAAATGAAATCTGGATCACTTTTATGTTTAATGCTGACCATTCTGTCCCTCTTGTATTTCAATGGAATATAAAACAATATCATCTTTATTTAATAGGAGTACAAAAAGTTGGAGGCAAGTGTTTCAGACATCAGATATATGAGAAATCCCAGCAGGATTGAGGAAAGGTCTTCTGCTGGCTATTTTCTATAATTTAGGTTGTTCTTACAAACTTTCACATTGAGGGCATATTTCTATGCGAGTACTAGGGCTGTCACAATATATTGGTATTGACAATAACTGTGATATTAAAAAACACAAGTATCTATATTGTGTCTATTCTACACATATCGTAAATAAGAGAAATAAACCAATTTAAAGATGAATTAGACTGATAGTGTCATTTATTTCTTAAAAAGAAACAATAGATATCATGATAATATTGTTACAATTTATTTTGCCACGAAATATGATATCGTGACAGACCAAGCGAGAACACTGCGAAGCAGGGATATGATATATATATATGTATCAGGATTCAAATGTATTTCAGGGTGTGTGACTGCCTGCTTACTGTGAATATTTCATGGGGTTGCCATAAAGAACAACATTTATTACATTATAACATTGTGCCTACATTCATTATTCAAAAACCTATGCAATATGCCACAATAATGTTTATCGTCAGTATCTTGGCACTATTCAGCACACATGGAGACTGCACAGCGAGAGAGCGTGCACTGTCATTTGTTCCACTGTCATGATTCAAAAAAGCTTTGATCAAAGCAAGAACAACTGAGTGAATCTATTCTGATCCTTCAAAGCTTTCTGAAATGAGTGGATTGCATTTAAACTGCAGATTACTTAAAAAAGGTAAACATCAAAAAGCTACTCTGAAATGATTTAGAAAAGGTTCATAAATATCTTGGTTTAATGTGCTGCACAGTCTGAAGGTTTTTAATGAATATATTTAATTGGAACTCGTCACCTCTGACATTATATAACCTGGTCACAAGTTGGTGTAGAAAAGGTGTTGTGTCAAGAAAGGATAGGAGAAGCTGCTCTGAATCTGTTTGTCTTGACATTTTAAGCAGAAGTAATAAAAACAGGAGCGCAGGTCAGTGAATGGCTTCTTACAGCCAAATTCTTGTTTATCTTTGCAAGCAAGCTGATCCACAGCTTCTACATCAACTGGAACGGTAGGCAGAGATTTAAGTTTTTGTTACGATTGCATTTTCCTTTGTCCGGTTTGCATTTTTAGCCACTTAGTGTCCATGTGGTTAAAGTGACATGAAAGTAATGAGGTATTTCTGAGGCTGCCTAAATCTAATGCATGAGTCACATAAACTACTAACAGCTGTGGAACAGTAAACATACAAGCATCTGAATCTAAAATCATTTTAACTTGCATATATTTATATTTAGAGTCAATATTTTGTTTTGTTTTAAATATATGAAATCTTGATCAAAATACAGTTGCAATGAATTTAGCAAATGGTACACTAAAAGATTATACATTACAAATTGTATATATGTAAAGATGACTGTATTTACAATAAAATGAGTCAAAGCTGTGCAACATGAACTGCAATACCGCAATAATGGTGAAATTCTCACCGTTGACCCTACCCCTTGTTTTCCCTCAGCTTCCACCTTGCATGAATCTGTGCACTTCCTGTACAATGAGTACAATAGAGATCCCAGCTCAAACAAAAGATTTTCCAATGTCTCTGCATTCACATCAGCACTTGACATCTTTGCTGAGGATATCTCTGTCAAATATTAATCATGAGAGCTGTCAGAAGGGATCCTGCCTGAACAAACAGCGCCTCCTGCTGGTCAGTCTTATAATCCTGGCCCTGTTTGGAATGGTGCTGCTTTTACTGTGGAACTACCAGTGCTTCATTGTTTACAGAATATGCCAGGACCCAGAACACAGTGTGCTGTTTGACATGGATGAGCAGACGCTTTCTTCATACGGACCAGCCTAAAGCAAAGATGTGACAGCTGCTTACAAAGACTGGCGCAATGTCAGGGAAGGGCACAAAGAGAGAGAGAGAGAGAGAGAGAGAGAGAGAGAGAGAGAGAGAGAGAGAGAGAGAGGAAAGAAATAAATAATAAATGTTCAGATAGACAAGACCTATGTCAGGCACACAGTTCTCTATAGATCTCCGAGCTGTTAGTTTTATGTTTATCCTAATAGAAAAAATATATAAGGTGAATGTGACAACAAAAAAGTTTTTAATATACATGCAGCTGAAAAGTTGTAAAGTGTTTGTTGTTGTTTGTGTTCTTGTTGTAAAATGCAGACCCTGCTAATGTAAAAAAAATCTAAGACTGCACATGTGTGAAAGGCATAATTTGTTCGAAGTTTGCTGTACAAAGGTGGGTTGAAGAAATTCCACAATCCCTGGGTTTACAGCATACGGTTTAAGCCTAGTGTGAAGAATACCCTTTTAAACTTATTTGTTTGACCATCCCATAATAAAAGCTACCAGTTGCTGAACATCCTGTCAACCCTTTTTCTTGCAGCATTCTGAAAGGAGAAATGTGACCCTGGACAACAAAACCAGTCTTATGGGTCAATTTTTCGAAATTGAGATTTTTACACAATCTGAAAGCTGAATAAATAAACTTTCTATAGATATATGAGTTGTTAGAATAGGACAATATCTGGCTGAGATACAGCCGTTTAAAACTGGAATCTGAGAGCGCAAAAAAATCAAAATATTGAGAAAATTGCCTTTGAAGTTGTTAATCAGGAGCACTGTGGCAGACCATCCACTCACAAAAATAAAGTTTTTATATATTTAAGGTAGGAAATTTACAAAATATCTTCATGGAACATGATCTTTACTTAATATCCTAATGATTTTTGCCATAAAAGAAAAATCGATCATTTTGACCCACACAATGTATTTTTGTCTTTTACTAAAAATGTTCCCGTGCTACTTAAGACTGGTTTTGTGATCCAGGGTCACAAATGGAACCTCAAAACCACCTTCCCAACTTGCTGCATCTGCCACAAATCAGCACGTTATAATATCCACAAATGTAACTTCTACAAGTGTCTTCTTACGAATTGTCACACACTGCACCGTATGGCAACAATTAACAGAAAACTTAAAAAAAAGCCTAATATATACATATAAATAGTAAATATCAGAAAGTGTTAAAAAGACAGAGATAAATGAGTATATACAGTAGCCTATATTGTTTTTAGGCGTCTATCAGCAGATAAACTTGGTGAAGTTATAGCCAACCAAGACCTGTTGTCCAATGCTCGTGCACATGACGAGGGGCAATGTTCAAGTGCCATGCCCACTTTGTTTTGCCGGTTTACCGCCTTAACATACGTCACAATATACAATACTAGGACTTACCAACAAATGTGGTCGCTATCATTTCTCCACGGTCAATCGCGTCGCGTTCACGGCATCCATGGGAAACCAAGAGCAATGCCAGATCATTACCGCCACCGCAGCTCTGTTTCTGGCGATCGGTGGCATTCTTCTGCTCGTCATTCCCACCGAAGATATCAAAGAACCGGCACAGTTCATGGTAATAACACATTTCTCACTCATAAACGTACAAGTTAAAGTTGGTATAGAGTGTAATGGGAGGTAAACAATTCACTGGCAAGCAATGCTTAGCGCGAGATCACGAGAGTTTAGCCTTTTTCGGTGCTTTGAATCAATCAGTTCCGGTTGAGCAAATAAAGTTTGTTTGGAGACCTGCCTCTTCAGGTTTCACCTTTCTTGTTTTGCGCGTGCAATAATTATTGCAAGTCTCACAGAAATATCAAGTAATTGTTGCCTGTTGAGTAGAGACCCTCTTTCTCAAATTAACCATGGTTTTACTATTTTGAGTAAAACCACAGTATCAAAAATGTACCATTGTTTCACTGCAGGAATGATGGTTTAACTATGTAGCCTTTTTGTTTGAACATTCTCCCCAAAACATACTGTACTTTTATTATAATTTTCACAAGATTTAGCCCATGGAGATTTTTTCAAAGCATGAACATTTCAATGTACAACAATGTATAATACAGTTATATAACATGTTTCATTGTCCTAGTTTTTATGTAGAGACTTTTTAACTTTTTAGATCAGGACTGTGAGTCACTGTGATAAGCAAACTAGACATGTTTCGAGGTGCCTAAATAACACAGAAGTCTTTGAAACTAAGAGCTGTTAGAGATTTGCATTCACCTGTTGCCTCATGCAAACTGTAGGCAAAGACTAAGGGAGCAAGGTAATTGGTTGAGATTATCATGGTTTGCATGTATGAATAGAGTTCAGGTAGTGTCTTGCCCAAAATACACAATACCTCAGGAGGTTGCAGTGCAGGTGTGTGATAAAAGAGAGACATTGTGTTATTTATGCTATTTTTTGATCTTTCAGTTATACACATTGAACAGTATAATCATTGAACAAAAACAGAGTACTAACAGGATTAAAACTGATCACACATCAAAGAGGTTTTTATTTTTGAAAGGAAACACAATCCGGTTTGCATAGGCAGCTGTATGGTGTCATGGTTACCTTAATACTATTTAGCATTATGAATTAGATATGGTAAGATGTCTGACTATTTATACTTGGAGAGAGTGGGCACTGTTCTTCTAAATAACAACAATCATTGCTGTCCTTACGAAACCGCGGATGTCCAAATTTGCTGTTTCAGGAAATAGAAAAAATACTGCACTTTTTAAATGATTGAATACTGTGCTGTCAAAGTTGACAAGCACTTTTTATTGGTTAGATATTTGCAAACCCCAGGGACAAACATAAAGAGTGACTAATAATAATGATTTATGGCAAAACATAAAAATCACTAAATATGGAGGTACATTTCAGAAAGACAGCAGCGATATATTGCTTAAAAAAGTATTAGCTATTTTTTACATGCTAAGATGTTCATCAGAATTAAGTTAAATTGGATTTTGTTTTCCAAAACAAACTAAACTGCATTTACCAAACGACCAAATTAAAACCTCCTAGACATTTTTAGAATTATCATCAGCAGTGGCACCTCAATGTCTGAATGCAAGATGACCTCTATTTACTTTGTTTGTGCACATTGTTTGGTGTTGAATAGTTCATCCATGCAAGTGTTTGCCTTGTAATGTGAAAATGGAATGGTGGTTCAGCTTGGGCAGAATATCCGTTAACCCCTCCCCTCCAACTGTCAGTCTGCAATAAAACGCATACTTTTCTAAATACACAATCCATTTGCAGTGAAAGAAACAAGCCATGCCCTCTATTTTTCTCACCCAGTAGTCTGTTTCACTCTAAAATATATTGCAAATGCGAGTTTGAGCGTTATAGTGTAAGCAATGTTGAGGACACGCTCTGTTTTTAAAAGCATAAGACTAAGACTATTAAGGCCTGGTTTCACAGACAGGACTTGGCTTAAAGGGATACTTCACCCAAAAATGAAAATTCTGTCATCATTAACTCTCACCTTCAAGTTGTTCCAAATCTGTATCAATTTCTTTTTTCTGATGAACACAGAGAAAGCTATTTGAAGAATGCTTATAACCAGACAAAGTTTGTCCCCCATTAACTCCCATAGTAGGACAAATACAATGGTAGTAAAAAGTGCCTCAGAACTGTTTTCTGTCCTACATTCTTCAAAATATCTTCTTTTGTGTTCAACAGAACAAAAAATATATATAAAGTAGGCCTAATTGTTCCTACTATGGGAGTTAATGGGGGGCAAAATCTGTCTGGTTATAAGCATTCTTCCAAATATCTTTCTCTGTGTTCATCAGAAGGTGAGTTAATGATGACAGAATTTTCATTTTTGGGTGAAGTATCCCTTTAAGCCAGGACTAGGCCTTAGTTAAACTAGCTTTTATAAACACGCTGTAGTAAAAACTATGCTATTGTGAATCTTGAGTCAAAACAACGGCACTGACATGTTTTAGGATCTGTTGTTGCAAGTTATTTTCAGTTAAAACACCTCAAACTTGTATTTTAGTCTGGGACTAGCCTTAGGCCTTGTTTGTGAAACCGGGCATAAGTGTGTCTAAGAATGATCTTTTCATTGTATTTCACTGGGTTTTATGTTTACAGGAAAAAACTAAATAAGGCTGTTAACTATATAATATTTTCTTTATTATTTTATAGTTAATTAAATGGTTATAATACATCAGATTAAATGTTTGTGCCAACACTACTGGGTGAATATGTGGTTGGTATGAAATACAGTATATTGTAGCTGGCCTCAGTCTTTCGCACTCAATGTATTCTTTAAATTCTTTCAATCCATTGTGTTTGTTTACAGTATGGAATAGTCTTGGATGCGGGGTCCTCCCATACGGCTATGTTCATTTACAAATGGCCAGCAAATAAGCAAAACGGTACAGGCATTGTGAGTCAACACACAGACTGTCATGTTAAAGGTGAGTAAATAAATAATGTTCACTTATGTTTAACATTGTTCATGTTTTTCATGAAAATGGAAAAAACACTGTACTTTTTACTGTGTTGTCAAAGTTGACAAGACGAAATATGGAGATACAAGGTTTCAGAAGGACGGCAGCGATATGCAAGACTGCTAAAACTATGTTTCTACTGAAAATCTTTTTATAGAAATGAATATCCCCTGTCTTGGTTTCATTATGTATAACAGAAATGAGAAGTTTTACTTCATTAGAACTTCAAGCTAATATTATGAATTAGTTCTTGGTTTTATATCTCACTGTCCTTACACAATGCTGAGTATACATTCTTGCCCAGTTCCTGTTTTGTGGTAATGCCTCGGATATGCGCTTTCTGAGCATTTCTTAATCACTTTTACTTCATCTTACACTCATCTCTCCAGATTTGACAATCACAGAATTGGGATGTTGCCCTCCTAAGTGCCCTTTTGTTTAATGCTGAGTAGCACTGTTTTACGGAAGCACCTTAGGCACCCAATGACATGCACGGTTGCATAAACGGGTCTGGTTCATCTTCTCAAGATATAAAACTGGTAGTTCTTAGGAACCCTGTGTGGACATACTTTCCTAGAATAATAAATTAAATTTGATGATTCAATATAGTTGTCTTGTGACTTAAACTGTCTTCCTCTCTCACTTTCCTGTACCAGGAGGTGGGATCTCCAGTTATGCGGGTATCAGAGGAGGAGCAGCCAAGAGCCTTCAAGAATGTATGGAACAAGCTGTTCAGGACATCCCAAAGTCTAGACACAAACTTACTCCTTTGTATCTTGGGGCCACAGCGGGCATGAGACTATTAAAGTGAGTCAGTAAGCCTTAGTGCCTCTTCTTACTGTAGTGCATTCACTGTAACACACAGCCCGAACTCACGACATTGCGGCCATGCCAATATTCTGTATAAGTTGCTGGAAAAATGGAAATATTGCGTTAAGAAATTGGGATAAAACCGAGTGGAAGGTATCGCAAATGACAATTTTACATATACTTGTGTTTTATTACACAGCATTTCTAAACCCAAAGAGTCGGATGAGATTTTAAAAGAAGTGGGAGATAAATTGAAGACGTACCCGTTCAGCTTCAAAGGGGCCACAATTTTAAGTGGACAAGAGGAGGGAGCCTATGGATGGGTCACAGTCAACTACCTGCTTGAGAACTATGTTAAGGTAAAAGCTGGAGTTTTGTTTCAATATACATTTTAGACAATATTTACTTAAGAGGATTTAAAAAAATAAAATAGATAACGTCATTTATATTTGACTTGATAACCATAAAGATGTTAACAAAGGTTTCAGTTAGAATCAAAATGGCTTTTACAGCTTACTCTATGCTGAAAAAAAACTATAGAAACCATCACAGAAATTCTAATGGTTTCGATTAAAATAACATCCTGAACCATTAGCTTTTTCCATTAAAACCATTACAAAATTATTTTATGGGTGTGTTTGGGGCATTATTCCAATAGGATGATCTGCCAGATAACACCCCACCAATAGATTCCATAACATACCATACAGACACCATAATATAGTGTCTATTAAAACCAATACAATTCCAATTATAATCATTAAATTCATAACATTTTCTTTTGTGTCGTGGGCAGGGTTCTATTGTTTTTTCAACAGGGATGTCACGCCTTTTTAGTGCCACAAAGAAATAACTTATTTTCAAGTTCGTTGGAACCAAATTTCGTCACTGGTTCGACTATTGACCAAATATAAAGGACTGGAACTAACCATTTATAAGCATTTATATGACACCAAGAATGTATTCCTGTAGCTTAACTGGTAGAGCATGGTACTGGCAGCGCCCAAGTCCCGGATGTCTTTCCTGGGGAGTGCACGTACTGACGAAATGAACAGCTTGGATGCACTGCAGGCCACTTTTAATATAAGCAACTGCCAAATGCATAAATGTTATTTACCTCGTTCTGCAGATAATACGTTTGGGCTGTTCTAAATGAGGAAGCACATATCTGCAGTAATTTGCAAGATCCAGTTTGTAAAATCATTTCTTTAGGCAAGATCTTCTTTCAGTTAAACACATTGCACACTGGTTTAATGCATATAGTGTATGCGCATACACACCATCAGGCCCAGTATCAAAAGTATCGAAAATATTGAATATCAGGAAGTCATCAATCTTACTGTATGCCACCAGCCGTGTTTTTACATTCTCTCTCTTCTCTTCCGTGTTCATTTTCCAGTATGGCTTTGTGGGTCACTGGCTGTCCCCAGGCAGACCCACAGTCGGTGCACTAGACTTTGGCGGCGCTTCGACTCAAATCACCTTTGTGACTAAAGAAACAGTCGAGAACAAGGATAATCAGAGGAATTTGCGGCTGTATGGGCAGGACTATAAGATTTACACTCAGAGCTTTCTGTGCTATGGGAGAGATCAGGTCTTACTTAGACTGCTGGCACATCTGATTATGGTAAAATATTACCTTTTTATTGCAGTATATAGAATTACACATAAATAACCTTGAGCGGCGGTGTTACCACATCTCTCTATCAAACCATTACAGCGATTACTATACTGTAAGTTGTAGTTTGGAATATATTTTAGCATACACGTGTGTTTACAAAGACAAGCATATTTTGATGGATTGTAAAATGATCTGTAATTCATATTTAAACCTGACATTTTCTTTGTGTTTTATAGACTCAGAGATCAGACAGCTCTATAGTTCACCCCTGCTATCCTGCAGGTTACACTGACTCCATAAAGCTGGGCAGTGTGTTTGATACTCCATGTGTTAACAGACAAACTCCATATAAACCTGATGCCCACCTGCAGATAACTGGCACTGGAAACTACAATCAATGCTTGGGAAACATTTCTAAGCTCTTCTCTTTCAACAACTGTTCTTATTCCAAATGCTCTTTTGATGGAGTCTTCCAGCCCAACATCACAGGAAACTTTATGGTAGGAGAGTTCATATCGCTTTTAATGGAACGTTGTACAACATTCATTCTTTTTAAATATATGTTTATCAACTGGCATAATATGCCATTATGGTCTCGTGAGCCTTATACATTAGCGTCTCGACACATGTTAAGCGGTTATGAAGTGGGACCGCTCAAAACCTTAAAATACAATCAATCTTAAATGTATCTCCTCGGCACGTTGTGTCATAATTACGACTGTGTAATCTGTCTCTCCCTTTCTCTGGCACAGGCATTTTCTGCATTCTACTACACTCATTCCTTCCTGCAAGAAACTACAGGCATCACCATCACCTCCCCGGCACACTTAGAGAACGTTGCACGTGCCGTCTGCAACATGAGCTTTCAGGAGGTACAGTACCACCCCACCGGGCTTATTTTGAGCCCGGCAAATTCTGAGATATAATTAGTTTCACTATCTCAGCAATCTGCAACCAGCTCAAATATGAAGAACATGCTTATATACTGTATGTGCACTCTGCATTCCTTTATGTTGGATAGTATCAATAACATTTGCTGACCTATTTGTTTTACTTTTCTGAGCCTTTCAATGAATGACTTTACGTACACCATTAGAAAAAATTATGTTTGGAATTATTAAAAATTATGTTCGAGAAACACAGATGTTCTCTTAAAGAAGTCTCAAACACTTCTGCTAAATGTGTAACTACCCTATCGCTCTCCATTTCCTAGATGAACACTAAGGTTCTGGATCAGGGAGAGCGCTTGAGGGATTATTGTGCAGTCTCCATCTTTGTTCAGGAGCTCCTGGTAAAAGGATACGGCTTCGATGATGTCTCCTTCCCACACATCTCTTTCCAGAAAAAGGCAAGTCCCGCTCAAGTCAACATAGAATTAATGTCTGCCGTATTTACTGTTTCAATGCATGTACCAAGTTAATTTGCTTGATTAATAAAAAAAGTCATTGAATTGTAATAATTTGCTACATCTCCTAAATGACATCACCAAGCCCCTACCCCTCCAACCACCTGTCATAAAGAGGAGATCCAATAATAACCCGATGGATAAAACAGTCAAGCCTTCCATATTTTTTTCACATTTAAATAGCTTGTTTTACGCTACACTCTTAAAAATAAAGGTGCTTAAAGGTTCTTCACAGCGATGCCACAGAAGAACCATTTTTGGTTCCACAAAAAAACATTCAGTCAAAGGTTCTTTAAAGAACCATCTCTTTCTTTCTTTTTATAACCGGAACCTTTTTTCACCACAAAGAACCTTTTGTGAAGCAGAAAGGTTCTTCAGATGTTAAAGGTTCTTCTATGGCATGGAAGAACCTTTTGAAGCACCTTTATTTTTAAGAGTGTATATTAACATAGAGCATTAAATATATTTATATTAACATAGAGTAAATAAATATTCAAAGTATATGAAAAAATGCAATGTCTTGAATGGTGTTTCATGTTCTTACAGGCAGGAGACACCTCTGTTGGCTGGTCCCTTGGCTACATGCTAAGTTTAAGCAACCTGCTTCCTGCCGAAGATATGTTTCTGAGAAAAGCATTGCGTTCAGATGCCTGGAACGCTCTGATCGCCCTCTTTTCCCTCCTTCTTATAACAGCTGTATTTTTTCTGCTGCGTGCTAGCTGTAAGAAAGAATCTGATGGTGTCGTTTAATAATAAACACCAGGCACTGAATGAATTTCTGCTTCCCATTATGCACTGAAGAGCTTTTCTGTCCTTGGCAGGGATAGTTGGCCAACCTCTACTGTTTACAATACAACGACAACAATTATGATCAAGCAGTAGGTGTAAATGGATAAACCATTTGTATTACGTTTCTGCAACATTTCAGCAATATATTCTTCAATCATATTTTATATAAAGGATAATTTTTTGAAAAAACAACTGTGCCAGTTTTGCTTGGAACAGAAAACATTTGGCCTGTGATTTTATTTGTGCTGTTTTTGTCTGGTACCTTAAGGGTATTCATTGTCAAGTTCCGTTCATAGTACTGAATGTACCTGTGTCAGGTAAATTATGGTATGGATCTTTCCCCTAACAAATCAGATGGAATTGTTGTTTTGATTAATTTTGCTTGTGTGTAATTCTAGATGCTGTAATATGAAGTTCAGGACACTGAAATGTTCAAATGGAAGGTGTATGTGAAAACAAAAACATATACCCATTTTTAAACTGTAGCTAGCTTCTGTTTGTGCTTAATATGGCAAAGTTTTGTATTGTTGTTATTGTCATGTTTAACTAACTCCTTTTTGAGACATTGTATAAATGTTTTACGTGCACTGAGCAGTCAACACATAAACATGCTGTGGCAGATGATACTGTAAGTAACATTTAATGTGCATTTTTTCAAATCATTCCTACACTTATGCAAGACACTATGTTAATACTCTGTTCCAAATAATCCTGGTCTGGCAAAAAATCTGGTCTGCAAAAAAATATATTTTTCTTGATATACTGATAAGATGACCAGAAGATAAAGATCGCAGTCTTCAAACACATCCCTCAAAAGAAAACAATTGCTCATGAAAGATCCTTGAGCAAACATAATATCAAAACGTCACTTCTTCATAACAGTTTGATCATAGGTACACAAGGCACTCCATATCACAAGAAAGAGAAAAGACTGGCGCCACCTATTGGTCAAACAATTCAACGAAATGTGCATGTGTGTAGCAGTGGTGTAATGTATTGGAGTAAATGTAATTAGTTACTGTACTTAAGTATCTTTTGGGGTACTTTGTAGTTTTACTGAGTATTAAAGATATTAGCAACTTTTACTCTCTATTTCACTACATTTTTGAATAAGTATTTGTACTCTTTACTCCACTACTTTTGTAATGACTAATGCAATTACACATTACATTTTGCATAGCAACTTTATCTACAGCAGTTTATTTCTGCTACAGAAGAAGCAATATTGCCATTTACAGTGCATTGACGGTACTATATCTTGTGCATTTTTGCCCATACTGAAACTTGTCAACATGGCTTCTTTATGCGAATGCGGGGGCATTATCAGGTAGTTGACATCGCTGGTGTTTTATGTGGGAAGAGGACATGACTGCAGCCGGCGATAAGGCCAAAACCAGCATGTCCAGTGCAAAAAGGCTTTGACTTTTGTAATTTTTACTTAACATTATTTTATTTATCCGTTTTACTGAAGAGACCTTTTTGAAGGATATTGGTTTCATGAGCATTTGAGCTTAACTGAGACTTTGGTGTTTGTAATAGACGTAGGCTATATGGTGTTGACCTTGATTTGTTGCAATTTTGAGGTGTTCAGTTTGATGCGATTGCTCTCCTCACGAATCAATGTTTCTTGTTTTTCACTGACAAGTGTTGAGGACTAGTCCTGCTTAGAGCCAATTATTCAGTATGAGTAAAATACTCAAGTACTGTTAAAATTAGATACTCTTAAGACTTTTACTCAAGTCATTTTGGAATTCGTGACTTATAACTTGTAATGGAGTCATTTTCACTGCAAGGTATCTGTACTTTTACTCAAGTATGGTTTTCAAGTCTTTACACCTCTGGTGTGTTGTGGTATGACATGTTTCAGGGCTCAAAAACACTTTTCTTACGTTTATTATGTGTGTCGCCTGGCATAGTTGAAACTTAAAATGGTCTACAATCGTTTTTGCTGCATTAACTCATTTTTACTCATTTTTTTATCTTTCATTTCCCTTCTCCACTTTCACGAATATTTTTTGTTCTTAGATTACAACAAAAAAGCTCAAACGCTTTTTTCTCTTGGTGACGTTTTATTAAAGTCACCATGAAACGGAAGTTGCGATTGACTTCTTTTCCATATCGTGACGTATATCCGAGTGAAACGGCTTCTGAAATTTGAAAAAATGTAGGGCGGGGTTTCAGTTTGCCTTTCCCTTTTTGATTGGTTTGTTGTAAGTTGGGCCAGGAGGGGAGGGCTAAAAATGCCTGGCCATTGGACAGTGAGTAGTCCTACCTCTTTTTTGTTGCTAAGGTCATGTGGTGAAGAGTTGTTGTTGAGAGGGGGAGAGGAGCTTAACATTTTTGATTAAAGATTACAAGTGCAAATGAATTTTGAAAAAATAACGGTGTGCGCACTGATAAATCATTTATAATAACCACCGCAACACTGTGTAAAACAAAACAAAAAATCCTGTTTGATTTCATGGTGACTTTAAGGTAGGTTTGGAGCCACTGGATTCTGTTATCTGACTTTACACATTACAAAATGAATTACTATTCATATATTTGATTGATTGGTTGTTTTATAATAGGCCTATGTTAAAACAATACGGTTTATTAGTTAGTCGTCGTCAAGAGTCACACTTTTATTTTATTCGCCTTAGGGGCCATGTCACTGTATACTTGAACTTAAAATCATTGACATACATGATTGTATAATTCCAAATAATTCCAGATTTACCAAAACTTTAATTTTTATATACACGCACACGTAGGCCCTATGCAAATTGCAGGTATGTAGCCTACTGTTCTGGCCTGACAGGTTGGTTTAGGTTTACTCCAGGAAATATGTCAAGGCGTCAAACCTTTCATACTGTTACTTGCAATGAAGGTAATGGTTCCTTTCCATTTTTGCTTACATTCCCATTAAGTCGTTTAGCAGACTTTTTTTATTAAAGCAAATCTGGCAGATTACA
This sequence comes from Triplophysa rosa, assembly GCF_024868665.1. NCBI lineage: Eukaryota > Metazoa > Chordata > Actinopteri > Cypriniformes > Nemacheilidae > Triplophysa > Triplophysa rosa. Next base: position 24,372,071 of record NC_079891.1, read on the forward strand.
ATGGGTAACCAAGTGCAAAGCCAAATCTTTATCGCAAGCACTACTTTGTTTCTTTCATTCATTGGCATTCTTCTGCTCACCATCACCACCAAAGACATCAAGGGACCAGCACAGTTCATGGTACAGTAATAACATTTACATGTATTATGTAGTTCTTCAATGAATTAGGCTACAATGCAAATGATAAAACCAGTAAGCTTAGAGCAAGAGGCAGTTGACCTAAAAGCAACAGTCAGTGTATTTTATAATTAATCAAAGTTATATGGGTGCAATAATTAAATAAGTGAGTGAATCATCTTGCAGTAAATTTTCTTTTTTATGTTTGTTCTTAGTATGGAATAGTTCTGGATGCTGGATCTTCTCATACTTCTATACATCTTGGCCAGCAGACAAGCACAATGGAACTGGCATTGTCAGTCAACACAGTGAGTGCCATGTGAAATGTCAGTATAGCTCAGGCAAAGAACGAGAAATAAATGACAAAAAAATATTGTGAAAGTGGAGTTTCATTTAATTCATTTTCTCTCAATTTTCAAGGGGTCGGAATCTCTAGTTATGCAGGTATCAGAGGAGGAGCAGCCCAGAGCCTCCAGGAATGTATGGAACAAGCTGTTCAGGACATCCCAGAGTCAAGACACAAACTCACTCCTTTATATCTTGGGGCCACAGCCGGCATGAGACTATTAAAGTAAGTAAAAAACGTCTTTAAATTATTATTATTAGAATAAGATATTCAACATCACTTCATCTGAAAGTGGTCATTCCACAATTTATTAAACGCCGAGTTCACAACACATTGATATTTCTTTGATTATTCTGCACTTAAAAACCTTTACAAATTAATACATGTGCTTGGAAAAAATGTGCTTTGTAATGTTTCACAGATAACGAATAAACATTTATCACGTCACATAGTATTTCTAAACCCAAAGAGTCGGATGAGATTTTGAAGGAAGTGGGAGATAAGCTAAAGACGTACCCATTCAGCTACAAAGGGGCCACAATTTTAAGAGGAGAAGAAGAGGGAGCCTATGGATGGGTCACAGTCAACTACCTGCTTGAGAAGTTTATCAAGGTAAGGCCTAAAAAAAACTATGTTTACCAGTGCCAGGATTAAATATGAATGCTAAATAAATTATATAAATGTTATTTAATATAGCTCACCAGCAACACCAAGGTCATGGGTTCATAAAGATTATATGTAATAAAAAATGGCATACTGACAAAAATGTATGGTAAATGTAATACAGTATGATATTTATTCTCATTCTCATCCTCTATATCTCTAGTGCAGTTTTGTGGGTCAGTGACTGTTTCCTGGCAAAAAGATGATTGGTGCTTTAGATTTAGGTGGAGCATCCACTCAAATCACCTTTGACACTGAGCAGACGGTGGAGGATAAGGACAACCTGATGAAACTGTGGCTGTATGGACGAGACTATACGATTTACACTCAGAGCTTTCAGTGTTACGGGATCTATCAGGTCTTATTCAGACTGCTGGCACATCTGATAATGGTCAGGTGCTACCTAACCTTCATTCTCATCAAACAAACTGATTGACTCTTGTGACTGTAAATACTAGAGGTTAGAGAAGCACTGTGTTGAATTTAATATAGATCAGGGATGTCAAACCTTGCTCCTGAACTTTATCTCCACTCTCCAGGAGCAGGGTTTGACACCCCAGTTTAAAAGGCTATGGGGTGGTTAGGGTTAAGGATTAAGACTAGTCCTAGACTAAAATAAATGTTAGAGCTGTCTAAACTGAAAACAGTTAGCAGTGACATATCTTAAAATACATCAGTGCCTTTGTTTTGTCTCAAAATGCACAAAAATTATGTTTTTTGTAAGGCATGTTTGTAAAAACGACTTAAATGGCCTAATTTAACTAAGGCCAGTCCTGCCTTAAAATAATCATTGGCTGGGAAACCACCCCCTTAAGTACTATAGCCTAGGCAATGCTAAAATAACTGTTTTTAATTTATTTTTGTGTCTTGCAGACTCTCATATCTTCTCTTTTAACAACTGTTCTTATTTCAAATGCTCTTTTAATGGAGTCTTCCAGCCCAACATCACAGGAAACTTTATGGTAGGAGAGTTCATACTGCATTATGTAAAACAGTTACACAATGATTTTTCAGCTGAATTACTTTGTTCCAAATTCTCTTTTTACTTGTAAAACATTCTTTTGTTGTGCCCTAGGAAACATTAATAAAATATTTTGGGTGTTGTATGTTAAATGTTAATGATGCTGTGCACTTGCCTGTTTCTATTAAATGTACTTATCTTTTCTTATAACCACTTGAGTAATAATTGTGATTACGTAAATGCACTTTCTCTCTGGCACAGGCATTTTCTTCTTTCTTCTACACTGTTGAGTTCTTACAGAAAGCTACAGGCATCACCATCACCTCCCCAGCACACTTAGAGAACGCTACGGGTTTTCAGGAGGTACCACCTCATTTATTTAAGTCTGCAGTGACTTTCTCCGTTTTAGCAATTTACTAGAAGATCCAAGACATTCACAGATCCTGGATTAAAACAACTAGTATATTTTGTATGTCTTACCAATTGAGCTGTGTCAATAGTTCGCTAAATCAAATTCGCCATTTAAATAATTTTGCCAGACTTGTCAAAGGAGAGTTTTTCATTCAAATGTGATTCAATTTGAGATTTTCCCACAGGGAAGAGAGTTAATAAGAGAAATGGTTACAGCTGAGAAAAATGTTCATCAAAGCAACTCTTGCTTTACTATCTCTCCTCCAGATGCAAAATAAGTTTCCTGATAAGGGGAAATATTTGAGAGACTACTGTGCAGATTCTGTCTTTGTCCATGTGCTCCTTATCAGTGGTTATGGCTTTAATAATTTCTCTTTCCCACACATCTCATTTCAGTAGAAAGTAAGTCCATAACAAACCTTCAAGATTAGTAAATAAATTAATCCTTTAAAGAAGTTATTATGTCAAGACAAAATCCTAATGTTGCTTTGCTTTGCAGGCTGAAGATACATCTGTTGGCTGGTCCCTTGGCTACATGTTAAATTTAAGCAACTTTCTTCCTGCTGAAAACGTGGCACTGAGAAAAGCACTGCGCCCAGATGCCTGCCGTGCTGCGATTTTTATCTTTTCAGTCCTTCTTATTGCATCTTTCTTTTGTCTTGTTAGAACCTACTACAAAAATGCCACTAAAGGTTGTTGTGCCCTTTTATCAATATGCAGTAAATAGTTTTTCTAAGGATGCTGGCCTACCTTTTTAGAGAATCTGTTTACAACAGACTGCAAGCAACAAGAATGCATTAGTGAAACCTGTACTTTTTAGTTACACCCCTAAACTTATTAGGCTAAAAAATGTTCCTTCTTTAGTTTCTGCACAGTTATGTTTCATAAGCTCTTTTGGGTTTGCTGTATATAGTAGCCTACACTGTAAACTTTTAAAGTGTAAAATTGTAAAGAGATGTCAAACGCATCACTATTTCACTGGACCTCATTTGACATCATTACAACTGTTTCAAATGATTTACTTTTTTATATATATTTATCAACAAGATAATCTTATTTAAGGGACATTTGTCGCGCACAGTCTGCGACCTGTTGGTTGTTAAGTGCAAGTACATAAACAAAACATATAATATGTCGGAAGAATCAGATAATTCAATAAACTTAGTTGTCATTTCTTTTAGCTATGTAGTAAAAAAAACTCCAGTTTTGCATACGCTACAATCGTTTTATTGCTGTGATTTTTATTTTATGCCGTTGTGCAGCGCCAGAGCGGCGTGCAGCACGAGGTAGGAACTTTTCTGGAGCGGAACCCTTTACGATGTATCGGAAATACGGAAACAAGAGACTGTTGACGAGGTTGCACAGTTAGGAAGTGTGCGAAAACATATAACAACGAACAATGCAAATCTAGCCAACATTATCTGTATTCCGCTATCTCAGTTCCTTTCAACATTTATTTTACGTGAGTGCAAATAAAAGCAGCGTCTCAAAATGTTCGCGGGGTTGCCGGAGCTCGGGATCTCCAATGGAGAAGATCTGAAAGAAACTCTCACTAACTGTACAGAGCCTCTGAAAGCCATCGACCAGTTTCAGGTAACGTTAAGATCTTTACACACGTGGATCAGTTTCATAATTTTTAAAGACCTCATTGGAGTTTGTTGAGTCGCAAGTCATGCTGTGAGACAGAATAATTATGCAATGTGATGTGATGACAGATGAATGACAGCCGCCAATTTTACCCCATAATAAAACTAATGTTGATTATAACTATATTGTTCCTCTCAGATGGAAAATGGCATATTGTTGCCAACCCTACAGTCAGCATTGCCTTTCCTGGATCTTCACGGCACTCCGCGATTGGAGTTTCACCAGTCAGTCTTCGATGAGCTTCGAGATAAGTTGATGGAGCGTGTTGCTGTCATTGCAGAGGGCAAAGACGAGGACAGGTAACAAGAAAGTGTTATTTACAACAATGAATTTACCTAGTTTAAACACACACAGTTATGAAACACACTAATGCATCGCTTAATTTAACACAGATATGTTAAGCTGGAAGAACTTCTGGAGAAAAGCTTCCCATTGGTGAAGATGCCATCTATACAGCCCGTTGTTATGCAAGTGCTTAAACATCTGCCAAAGGTACACGCGTGTGTTATGCCATGGTCTGTTATTGATGACACATATACAGTATATAGTCATTACAGAGACAGGTTCATTGAGTCATTACCAGAGAAATGAATTGAGTCATTACCTGACAAAAACGTAGAGTCAACATTGGATTAAAATTCCTCAAACATTCTTGATAAATGTTTGTTCACCATGGTTTTATTATAGTAAACGTGTAGTAACCATGTTTTTATTTTGGCAGATTGATTATTCTTTGTATTACCATAGGTATTAATATTATTAAACTGTGTTTATTGTAAGGCCATAGTAATTCTGTTGTAACTATGGTTTTACTACAAATAAAATCAAAAATGATGGCTAGTTAAAACCATGGTACTTTTCATAAAGATTCATTCATTTATTCAACCCACATCACTTAAAAACAGACCTATAAATAACAAACTTCTATATGTTATAACAATTTTAACAGTAGAAAATCTCCTCTTGACTTACCTTGATAAAATGTTCCACAATCTGAATATAACCTATAAAAAATGACATTATCATAACATCAAGCTTCTGTTTGGATGCAGGTGCCTGAGAAGAAGCTAAAGCAGGTGATGGCTGAAAAAGAGCTCTACAAAGTGTGCGCGGTGGAGGTGAAACGGCAGATTTGGCAGGACAATCAGGCTCTCTTCGGGGATGAAGTGTCTCCTCTGTTGAAGCAGTATATCGTGGAGAAGGAGGCGGCTCTCTTCAGCAACGATCTGTCCATCCTTCACAACTTCTTCAGTTCTTCACCCAAAACACGCAGACAGGGTGAGGTGAGTGTCTGGTTTGGAGTTTTACAGTATTTTTAATTTGATCAATACATACTGTTAGGCCCAGAGAATACTTCGATTTTAGTGTGTATCCTTGATTGTACTGCATTTGAGGCAAACACAGACAGGGTGCACGTGTGCTGCAATAGCTTTCTTTTTTGTAAATCACTTTTCAAGAAACAATTCAGGCGCATACAAAGGATGTTTATTGCATCTTCAGGTAGTGCTGAAGCTGACTCAGATGATTGGGAAGAACGTGAAGCTCTACGATATGGTGCTGCAGTTCCTGCGGACGTTGTTCCTGCGCACACGTAATGTGCACTATTGTACCCTACGAGCCGAGCTGCTCATGTCTCTTCATGACCTGGACATCAGCGAGATCTGTTCAGTCGACCCCTGTCACAAGGTGAGAAATTAGTATGCTGAAAATGTAATGCATTGCAAAGTGATTTTGGAACCATTGTTGGATCACTATATCCTATTAGGGTGATGCGTTTGGATGAAATAAGCCACTGCTGTCCTTCTGAAACCTTGTATCTCCATATTTCATGAGTTTTATTTTTGGCATAATCATTATTATTGGTCAACCTTGTCACAGGGTTTTGCAAATATCTAACCAATAAAAAGTATTAAAAAGTGCTTGTCAACTTTGACAACACAGTATTTAATCGTTTAAAAAGAACAGTGTATTTTCCATTTCTTGACAAATGAAATGGTTTCAGAGGACAGCGACGATATGTTAACTCCTGTTTTTTAAAGGACGTGATTTGAACATGTACTGAACATTATTGAAGACGTCTTATACTCTCTCTTTTGTAGTTTTCCTGGTGTTTGGATGCCTGCATCAGAGAAAAGTTTGTGGATGCTAAGCGGGCTCGAGAGTTACAAGGCTTCCTGGATGGGGTAAAGAAAGGACAGGAACAAGTGTTAGGGTACGAGATACATATACCTGTACAGACAGGAGACAACAAGGCATTTAAAATAAACCCACAGAACTTACTGAGACACAGAAAACACTGTCTAATATGTAAACACACTCTGACCCTGTTCCTGACAGTGACCTCTCTATGATTCTCTGTGATCCATTCGCCTGTAACACGCTAGTGTTGAGCACAGTGAGGAATCTTCAGGAGCTGTTGAGCCAGGATGCACTGCCCAGAGTAAGAACTACAGCTCTGTAGTGAGCTACTTTTGTATATTCAGGGTCCAACATTGTGCATTACAGAAAAACTCAAATTCTTCTATTTTTTATGATCTGGTAATAATAGAACTTATTAAGGGAAATTGTAACCAGTTACAGAATGTAAAATGTAGACTTTCCCTTGTACATAGACATACTTTTTGAACTACAATCTTGATGTTGAAAAGGTTCATATTTATCTTATTTGTTAAATGCCGGTTTACAGGACAGCCCTGACCTCCTCTTGCTGCTGCGGATGCTTTGTCTTGGTCAGGGTGCCTGGGACATGATCGACAGCCAGGTTTTCAAAGAGCCACGAATGGTAAGATCATCACCTTACAATTTTCTGCATTGAAGGTGTCATTTCCAAGCCACTAGCAACACAAAATGGAATTGGCTCAACCACTTGTTTTTGGGTTGGGACTGTTTAGCCATGAACGTTTTTTTTTGGCCTTATGGCATTTATTTTGATAGAACAGTGCAGATATGACCGGAAATTATATGGGAAGAGAGGGGAACAGGAGTCGGGAAAGGACTCCTTACAATATGTCAGCATGGTGCCCACTTGGCTATTGTCACCGACATGAAAGAAATGTTTTGAAAATTTGCTGTACTGTTTGCCTTTAAAAACTAGATGAAAAGTTCACAAAAAAGGGTTGTGTTTTACAATTCACAATGCAACTTATCGTGTCAATTTTAGGATTTGGAGGTTGTAACATGCTTTTTGCCCGCCATGATGTCGATAGTGGTGGATGACTACACGTTCACTGTGGAGCAGAAACTTCCCAGTGAAGAGAAGACCTCCCTCACATACCCAAACACTCTGCCTGATACATTCTCAAAGTACAACACATCAACCCGCCGGTTCTTAAGCCAACATCAAGAACATACATTTTTCATCATCATCTTTCTCTTCTGTGCAGGTATATACTGGAAAACAGGGTGGCATGTGAGATAGGCCTTTATTATGTGCTTCATATCGCTAAGCAGAGGAATAAGAATGCTCTGCAGAGGCTTCTGCCTGCACTTGGTGAGAAACATCTCATTCTATCAACTACATTAGCGTAATGGACACCTTTAAAGGGGCTGTTTACCCAAGTTTAAAAATTCTGTCATCATTTACTCACCCTCGAGTTGTTCCAAATCTGTATAAATGTCTTTGTTCTGATGAACACAGAGAAAGATATTTGGACGAATGCTTGTAACCAAACAGTTCTTGAACCCCATTGACTACCATAGTAGGAAAAATTACAATGGTAGCCCCAGACCTGTTTACTTTCCTACATTCTTTAAAATATCTTCTTTTGTGTTCAACAGAACAAAGACTTTTACTTTACTTTTTATTTTTCTTACTATGGTAGTCAATGGTGGCCAAGAACTGTTTGGTTACAAGCATTCTTCCAAATATCTTTCTCTGTGTTCATCAGAACAAAGAAATCTTTACAGATTTGGAACAACTTGAGTAAATGACAACAGAGCTTTCATTTTTGGGTGAACTGTTCCTTTAACTAGAAACCAAAAACTGATTACTTCGTGTTTGTGTTGTCATAGTGGATACATATAATGACATGGCATTTGGAGACATCTTCCTTCATCTTCTCACTGGTCATCTGACTTTACTCTCTGATGAATTTGGATCTGAGGAGTTCTGTACTGCTGTTTTTGAAAACTTCCTGCTCACCTCTTTCTCTAGGTCCGTATTATTTTGTTTATCGGCACATAGCCTGGCTAGAATGACCTGACGGTGGTTTCTTTTGAGCATTAACAATTTTATTAAAAAAAAAAAAAATTTTTATCACTATCAAAAAATGTAAGGTTTATGCAATTACTAAGGTTACTTTCTTGCTCTTATTTGCAGTAAGGAGAATGTTCACAGACACGCTCTTCGCTTGCTGAACCACCAACACCAGAAGGTGTTACCTTCCTACATGGAAACTTTAATGAAAACACTTGAACCACCAAAACAGGTACTTTAAAGGAATTCATGACTAAAAATGCACAATAAACCTGACTTATCTTTGTTTTAGTATTTACAACATCATATTTAATGTGATGCACAAGAGTCATGTCAAGGTATAGTTCACACACAATTGCAATATTTAATATCTGGTAGCATATCAAGGATCACAAGATGGCACCTCAACCACTTGTGTTAACAAGCTCTCAATGTACTCGGATTCTCTCGTTCAGTCACTTTATGAAGTAATTAAAACTATCAACTATCTTAATCTGTTTACAGAGCAGTGAGCCAGTGAAGGAACTTCACACCATGTTGAAGGAGAAGCTTGAGGCTTCCAAGAAAAGCCCTCCAGAACCAGAGGAGGCCCCCTCTCTGGATCTCGGCCTTCATCCTGTTACTGTGCCCCCCACACCTGCCACCCCCACCACCCCACTGTGAAAAAGACTGCATTCTCTAGCCACGACAGAACCGCAAGCGAGTCCAGAGCCCAAGAGCAGCCATGGTTATATGGATTTAATCTGTGTATCTGTTAGCATAAAGACTGTGGTGAACACAGTTACCTTTGTTAAGTAGGACTGTGCTGGTTATGACTTTGATGTTTTGTATTTTTTATAAGAGTCTTTTTAAAAGTATTTTGTGGGTCAAGCGCTTTTCAATTTCTTGCTTTTTTGGAGAAAAGGTAGCCTTGTTTATTTGCTGAATGAGTTAAATAACTCTTATGTACAGTGTCAGATAGTTCAATAGGTTTTGTTTTGGATTATGTCAGTGACAAGCCCACTTGTAAATAAAAGGATCAATCAGAACACAGTCTCTTCAGTCTTGAGTTTTTTGGAAAATATAGAAAATATTTACAGGGTTCCAAAGGTGATTAAAAACCTGTGAGTTTTCAAATGATTTCTTAAATGAGATGATTTCAGGTCTGCAAAATAATACACTCTTCACTGAAAAGTCATGCTGTCCTTACATGCTTTACCTAAACAGAAAGTGTTAGGATGACTGGTGTTTCCCCAGTGGAAAAACAAAAACCATATAAATCCTCTCAAAACTGCTAAATGTTGTTTACTTTCCGACTGTATTGGTTAAAGTAAGTGAGAACTGAGAAATTACATAAGAGGAACATTGGAAACCGAGACCGAGCATCCACACAAATGGCAATAAAAATGTTCCTGTTTTTACTTGTTTTCATGATGGCTGTTCCTTTTCTTTGATTGGTCATTTGATCTCACATTAGTTTATTATATTAAACATTCAAAAGAAAAAAGTGTGTAGTTTGTAAACGGCTACAGTGTTGCCGCATGTACACGAGTTTGGAAGACTCCGATGGCAGAAACAGCATCTTGGTACAGCTGCTTGTCCCTGTTCTGTCAGTTCAAACAACATAAAACTTGCCTCACAGTGCCAATGTTGCCTCCTTTTATTATTTATAAAATGTTACAGCTGCTCAAGGCATGTAACATTAAATCCGAGGCCGATGGTGTCCTGCCTTCCCAGAGGCATTCCTGACAGTATTACTACTGAAGAAGAAAGGTGAGTGTTTCAAACCTACCAAAACCTTACTCAATTAGATGATGAAAGTGCTGTTGTAGTATAAATTACTAGACCATGTGTAATTCATAAATGTACAGTGTGTCATAACTGAATGTTGAAGTCACATGTTATTAGTACTCTATTATGAAACTGAGATCCTCCCCCAGACTTTGATGATCTTTTACTTAATAAATTTGTGGGTGGCATGTCAAAAATGTCAAATCCTCCAGACTGGAAAATTAAAAACGTGAAGGTCAAGTAATTATAATAGACTGAGCATCAAAAGAACATTTATATTTTTGTATCTTTATTTCAAATTCAGTTCTTGTTTTATTAAGTTGACTGATAAGATGTGACATATTTTTACTTTCAGGATAGAGTAGTACTCCCAATTGTCCTGTCACCACGAGCCAGCTGAAAGATTTTGGAGACAGAACCCAGAGGCACATGTGCTTCAACTGAAAATCTATAGTGACAACATTAAAGGACCAAAAACTGTGCATAACTAGGCAAAGGGGCCCAGAATATAGTCAAAAGGGTGCACTATTGTATGCCATTTTATAGTATACATTTCTAGTGTGAATAGTGTGTTCACTTTAAAATGTTCAACAAGTGCACTTTAAATACCAGGATTATGCTGCACTCATTCAACCGAACAAATGCCCTTATGTTACGCAAAGAAAATATGTATAAAACATATATTTTCTTTGCGTAACATACCCTGCCGATCTAGAACCCTGCCTCCATGCTTCAACAGAAGACACAGCAAAACAAAGAAAGAGCACATGGCACAGAGAAACATATCAAGGACCATGCGCTTACAACCAGACAACACTCAGAACAAAACCCAATGCAAGAACTGAGTGCCAGGATCCAACCATCATGTTCTGACACAGAACACAGAGCTAGCACGTTCCTGGCATAAGTCCTGTCACGATCCTTGCATCCATAAGACTGAACAAAAATGCTCACAAGGATGACAGGACTGAAGTCATTTCAAAATACAGATGTTCTGACTAAACTGCTTGAAATTGCTCATTTTTAACACGTTAGGAACTGCTGACTAATAAAGGTAAATCCTGTTTCAGTTCCTCTGTGCACGTACACTGATATCAAGATAAAGGCTAAAAAGTGAAGTTATTCGCAGTTTTTACAGTCATCTGTCAGTGTACTGCATGGATCTGTTCGCACAAGTTCCAAATGAGTTTTGAAGGGAGTTTTGCATAAACCCGTAAGTGGTGCTCTGTGGCTATTAACTGTATTTAGAATTATTTTATCAAATTTTACCTGTGAATTTTAATGTCTTTATATTTTACTTTATTTTCTGTCTATCAATAAGCTCTCAAACTCACGATAAAACAGAAGAAAGGGCAATTTGTGAAATGTACAATATAACTCGAATGCACTGTAAAGTAACTTTGGTTAAAAGTGTCTGTCAAAGATATAAATGTAAATGTGAGATGGCTGTTACTGCCTTGGCTCTGTGTAAAATTAAACAGTACACACAAGGTTTCTCACAATACGTTTTTATAATTTCTATAAAATATAAACTTGTCAATTTACATTTTAAAACATAGCACATGATCACATTCATTTTAACTAGAGAGACATTTTATTGTCAATATATTTGAATAATTACAGCATATAGTATTTGGTCAGGGTTGTACAAGACAAAATCACCATGTTATAAAACTTTTCATCTTGACATATGCTATTGTGTTTTGTTACAAATTATTTTTGTTCTGTTGTGTGCCGTGTGCTCAATTCATTTTGTTTAATTTGTATAAACCTCTAGGGACATCCCTGCTGAAACCATTATTATTATACAAATTATTATTACCATTTCATGGGTTAATAGAAACTATAATGATCTCTGCTGTGGGTCTCTACTGTAATGTTTTGAGTTCTGTTGCTGGGATCGTATCTGGTGGATGGGAACCAACAGAACTGCACATGAAAACACATTACAATGTAGAGGAAGTTTCATGTTGTTATTGCACTATTATGTTTGTTTTCTATTCATTTCTCCATCTATTTCTCATATTTATAAAACACGTTTTTTCCCTTTACACAGTTTCATCAAGATGAACACATCGCTCTCACTCAGTTCAGTGACTCTGAGCCGCAGCAACACAAGCACATGTTCTCCTGAGCCTCAGCATATGTCTCTCGCCGTGATCCTCTGTTTGGTCTATGTGCTGGGTCTCCTGCTTAATGGCTTCAGCTTGTGGGTCTTCACCTGTCGCATTCACAAGTGGAACTCCGGAGTTCTTCTTCTGTTTAATCTGGCTCTATCTGATGCTATTATAACTCCACTCACTCCTCTAATGGCAGCATATTTCGCCATGGGCAACTGGATATTTGGGAAGTTTGCCTGCCAGTTGAAGATCGCAGTTCTGAGTGTGCACTTCAATGGCAGCATCCTCTTCCTCACACTCATTAGTATTCATCGCTATGTGACCGTGGTGCACTTCAATCGCTCATCACTTATGAAAAGAAAGACTTTTGTGAAGAAACTTTGTGCTGGGATTTGGTGTTTTCTTATAATAAACAGCATTATTTATGGATGGCTGCTTCCGGTGACCACTGAGGACAACCATGGGCAGTGTCTTACTATCCATCAGACGAAGCTCACGAATGCATACTTTATTATTAACTTTGTGCTCTTCATTTTCTGGTGTATTTTGCCCTTATCCGTGTCTGTGTTTTGCTATGGTCGTCTGGCCAGCTCAGTGTCTCGTATTAACATACATTCTATACAGGGCCAGACAGTCAAAGCCAAGTCAATGAGGATGATAGGCATCTGTCTGGTCATATTTGGACTCTGCTTTCTTCCTCTCAATGTGGTTCGGACCATTGGAGTGGTTGTGAAAAAGTATTACCCTGAGAAATGCAGGCTTATGTTGCGGTTGCAAACGGCATATTATGTATGTTACATATTAGCAGGAATTAACTGTTGCTTGGACCCGCTGATTTACTTTTTTGGTTCTCGTAGCTTCATTAAAGCATTCAGGAGGTCTCTGAGGACGATAGGGATGAGACGGAATGTTGAGAAAAAGAGTGATTCGGAAACATTGAGTCAAAGTGTAAACAGAAACGTCATTTATATAGTCTCGCAGTCAAATTAAAGGGATAGTTCACCCAAAAAGGAAAATTCTGTCATAAATTACTCTCTTAGTTGTTCCAAACCTGTGTACATTTCTTTGTTTGGTTGAACACAGAGAAAGATATTTGGATGAATGCTATTGTTACAAAACAGTTATAGGACCCCATTGACTACCATAGTAGGAAAAATTACAATGGTAGTCAGAAGTGCCCCAGAACTATTTGCTGACCTGCATTCTCCCAAATATCTACTTTTGTGTTTAACAGAACAAAACAATTATAAAGTAATTATGAAGTATGGTAGTCAATAAGGTCCAATAACTATTTGGTTGTAAGAATTCTTCCAAATACCTTTCTCTGTGTTCATCACAACAAATACATTTACTGTGTACAGATTTGAAACAACTCAAAGGTGAGTAAATGATGACAGAATTTTTATTTTTGGGTGAACTGTTCCTTTATGCTGTGTATTACAGTACAATTAGTTTTTAAAGTTGTATTATTCCCTTACAGAATACAAAAAAATAATATAGATTAGGAATAAAAATGAAAAAGTAATAACTCTTTTCTTATTAAAACTTAAAAAATAAATATTTTCATTCAATTACAAAATTAGTTTGTCAATATTGTGGTATGTTTCCATGTGCTTTTATTCTCTGGCCTGCACTTCTGCTAACATATTGTTGAAAAAAAACCGTATCTTATAAAGGGTTATTCAATAAAGTGCATTCAAAATTCTAGAATTTAGCGAAAACTAGGCCAGCGCAATAAGAAGCTGAAAAAAACTAATTTAAATTACAAAAATGATTTGTAATCTCTAAGTGTTTGAGTGTTGATGTATAGGCTAGGAGACGATAAACTAGCACGTTGACTGGCAAACAGGAAAACCTGCGTGACGTCACTCGCCAAGTTGCGTTGCGTGACGTAGGCCACAGGTAAAACATTTTCCTTTATTCCTTCCTTGTCGATCAGTTTCGCTCTCCCACCTGTTCGCGGTGGACAGAAGACAGAATGGGGAAGCTTCAGGATTTCGAGATAACCCTTAATAACAACAAAACTGCCTATAGCCCAGGCGAATCTGTCTCCGGAACTCTTAAAATCTCACTGGCCCAGTCGATACCATGTAAAGGTAAGTAACTAATAAAACAATATTATCCCTTACCTACCTGCCACCCATCTTGTTTTTACAGGATGATTGTTTTGATTCAGAAGTGTATTTTAAACAAGTTGTATAATTGCTGAAATATGTATCAAATATAAATGTAAATGTTTGTTTTCCTAAACGCAATGAAGCGCAATGCACGTTTTAGGAGTTGGGTATTGTTCTTCTCGCGCATTGAGGACACGAAGTGTGTAAAGCGAAACTTGATGTGGATGTTCTATTTCCTAATAAGATTTAAATAACGCCGATTGCTTTTCCTTATGTAATTCATTTCGAATATATACAACTGTTTTAACAAAAGTTTGAAAGGATATTGACAATTCATGTTTAAAAAATGCGTAAACAATTGTTTAGGCGACCATCGACTGTAAATACTGTACCAGTTCAACCGTACCAGGTGAACTCAACGTATTTGCTGATATCAGTTTCGACAGTTTATCCTAAACAGTATACAATCTGAAGTCCTATACAGTTTTGCTAAACTGTTTGTTCAAATTCACTGGGGCCTAAACCGGTCTATTAAAAACACGGTTGTAATGCATGGGCAGCTGCTCGGCGGTGTTTATCGTTTTTCCGAACGTCTCATTTGCATGTGTATGCCTGAAACGCTCAACGCGTTTGAATCAAACATTCAGACATCCTTCAAAGTAATATCACACACACTACCTATTTAGTGTGCTACAATGGTAATTATACTGTATGCAAATATACAATAAAGGCATTGTGTGCTATTTGTTACCCACCACCTGTGGAGCACCTGTTTCTATGAAACACTCAGGCCATCTACACCTCTCAGTGCTTTTCAGCACACATGGTTACAGCTGAGGCAGAGATTTTGACATCAGATGTCCAAGTCTTCACTAGGACGAACACTGTTAGATCATCTACAAGTTGCAGTGAAAGTAATATTTAAACATTTAGCTCTGCAGCAAGGACTTTATAGAATACTACCCTGTTGAAAAAACCAGCATATGATGGGTTAGGTATGTTTTGATGCTGGTTTGACCAGTTTACACCAGCTATGGACCAGCACATGACCATCTAAGGATCAACTTAATCCAGCACATGGCCAGTTTAAACCAGCACATGACCATCTTAAACCAGCACATGACCAGTTTAAACCAGCAAACCAGCATCAACAGGGTACACTTGCATGATATGGTCATTATGGTCATTTACAAACACCAGTACACAAGGGTGTGTATATACCCCTAAAGCTTTTATTAAAGAACAGCCATTATATACAATGCTTACAATAGATATGAGATTTAGTTCTTGCCTTTGATTATAGACCACTTCGGATGACGTAAACAACATTGGTTCAACGCTGGTCCAGAAGAACTTCCTGTTTCAATTTTTTAACACTACCAACCGTTTGAACAAAGTACAACCAACAGAACATCTATGACCGAATTAAAATGTTACACAAATATATTTTAGATAATTATATATGTAAGATTAAAAAATAAAATAAAAATGAAACCGGAAATGCCTCTGGACAAGTGTTTACATCTTGCGAAGGGGCCTATACCAGAGCATGTGTTGACATTGTGTTTAATAAGCAACAAGCAATGTAAACAGGGAGGTGCAGTTAAATGTGTGTATTGTTCTGGCTCACATGTGCGAGCTGCTGACGGCTAGTCAAAACTGATAATAATTGAAATGAGTCAAAGAACAGCCATGTTGATTTGTTGTTAAACATCTAAAATATGTTTATAGAAAAGAGAAAATCATTCTAGAAGTAATGAATAGGTTTACTAGAATATGATAAAGAGGGGGAGTCATTCGTTTATGTGAGTGGTTTAGGATAGGATACTCGCTGAACAGGTTTGTTGGCATTCCAGAAGGAAACAAGAATAACAAAGTCACCATTACATCTGAATCAGTCAGCAGTGTTTGTATTTGGGTTTTGAACCATGTCAAACTGACTAGTAGAGTTTCTGTTCGAGTCACTTTTTAGATTATTGAATTATTCAAATGTTTAATAATGTTTAATTAATGAAAATGCTATGAATTTGTGCTGTGTATATGGAACATGTTGAGTAACATCACCAGTTTGTTGTTCAGTATTAATAGTCATTTTACTGTTTGAATTAATAACATTCAGAAAGTTAAGATATATTAATTTAATCTTCAGAATTGGCAGATATCACTCTGAATAATCAGTATCGGTGGAGAAAGTTAGTATCGGTGCATCTCCACTTTATAATAGTATTCAAAATTCACTAGAATTGTGCATTACAAGTTGCCAAAAGAAGGGAATAGATTCAATAACCACAATGCTGTGCAATAATCTAGGCCTCCTCTGTTGACTTCAGTTAATGTGTTTTTGTCTGTTACCATGGTTACCATGTGTTAAATGCAACATCCTGCTGATAGAGTTAAAACAAAACATGAGGAGAAATGAAGTGCAGTTTTCAATAAAGGAACAGTCATTCGGTGTCAGACACCCTAAATAGCTGCTACTGATTTTAACCGAATTTAGCGTTAGCTTATTCAACAATAGGTTTGTTGTTAATTTCAACAACATGTGTCTATGCTGGGTCACTTCTTTTATCCAGCTCATGATCTTTCTAATCATTCCCTCAAACAGCGATCAAAGTGAACTGCCAGGGTGTCTGTGGAGTAACCAGCAAAGCACACGACACAGACTGGATGGAGGAGGAGCAGTATTTCAGCAGATCGGTCTCGATCGCAGATAAAGGTGCTCAAGTGTCACGGTCTCTTGCACACATATAATGATGGTCACATGATGCATGTTTCAGTTTCTTAAAATCTCTTTCCAACTCTTTCACAGGCACACTGAAAGAGGGAGAGCACAGTTTTCCCTTCAAGTTTCTCTTGCCTGGTGAGTCTGTGCTTTTATGTCATTGGACGCACCTGTTGCCCTGCATTCTTCCAAGACATGTCACATTATCCACTGTTTACATTTATCCATGGTGACGGAACAGCATGTAAATTGTGTTTGGATATCAAACATGATGCTGTTTCTTGTTGGTGTTGGGTTTGACTTTATGTATAGGTCCTCATATTGTTCCATTTCATTTTTTTAGCTTGAGAAATGTTTTAACAATTACAATTAGCTTTACAATTAAAAATACTTTTTGAGTAGCCCTAGTTGAATGAATGTATGCATAAATGATCTAAAAATACCAGCAGACCTTGTGTTAGTGATCAGTTGAGCAGGAAGTGGTGTGTTTTCATAATAAAGGAAGATGTTTTATGAAATAAAAGACATTTATAGTGAAACTATAGATGCTTCTATTGTCTATAGATATACAGTAGCTGTTTGCAACCTCCACCTGCTCTTCCTTTTCATCTGAGATGTTTGCTCTATAAGGCCCGATTCACATTTCGCGTCTTTTCCACGCGCGCGTTCGTTATTTTAAATATAGATGCGCGGCATGCACGCGCAAATAGGGGGTGCCGCATCGAGATGGAAATAGTTAAACTATTCGGAGTGCTGTGCGTCATTTGAAGAGAGAAAGCGTGCGGTTTTAGATGCGAAATGTGAATCGGCCCTAATACCACTCTTAAAGAAGCATGTGCCATTTGTTACCTAAGCACCAATTGGCTGGTTTCTATTCTTTTTTAAATACATGAGCTGAATGCATAAAACAACTTTAAGAACTTGTTAAAAAGAAACTATTAAACAAGGAACTATGACAGCTTTTAAGAAGAAAGTTCACACTTACTGTAAGGTTTTGAGACATGACTCATTATTTACCAATTTAGAGAAAATACACATACTTTCTAATTCCCCTTTTCAGCCACTGCACCAAAATCATTTGAAGGGCCCTATGGAAGCATTATGTACAGAGTCAGGGCTTTCATAGACACTCCTCGCTTCGCAAAAGACTACAAGGTAGAAAAGCCCTTCAGCATGTCGAACAACATCAACCTCAATGAAGTACCTCAAATACACGTACGTATGCTACAGCCTCGATGAGCATTATTTCAAACGAATTATTTAATACAACCCTAACCTAAAATTCACATTAGATGTCCAGTATAAACTTGGATACAGTGACTGATAAGTTGTTGATGTTTGTGCAGGAACCCAGCTCATCTTCTGTAACCAAAAACTTCTCATACATGCTGGTGAAAAATGGGACAGTGGTGCTGAAGGCCAAGAGTGATTTGAGGGGATACATAGCGGGACAGATCATCAAAGTATCCGCTGAGATCGAAAATAGATCAGATAAATCCACAGGTCATGTGGTTGCCAGTCTAATGCAGGTGAGAAAAACCCTCATCTAAATCAATATGTTGTACGATGTAGTACTAGACTACAAATATCACATTATTTATTGTTGATCATCCCCCTCATTTCAGAAAGTAACATATAATACCAAGAAGCCAACGATTGATTTAAGGGCAGTGGCAGAGGTTGAGGGACCTGGAGTTAAGGGGGGACATAAAGGTGAATGGAAGGAGCAGATAATTGTGCCCAGTCTTCCTCTGTCCTCCTTAACCAGTGAAAATCTCATTGAAATCAGCTACTACATTCAGGTGAATTTCTAGACATTTTGCACATTGATGTAATAAGAAATTACTTTCATTAAGGTATGTGCTACGTGTTAGTAGTAGTGTACACTACAGTATGTAGTAACATTGTACCATGTACTATACTGGAATAGTAAAGTGTTACTGTTTTCCTCTGAATGTTTTGCTCCATTTGATTTGGTTATTAGCTAGATGTACGTAAGTGAATGGGAACATGCATATCATAAAGATGCATTTTATCTGCGGTTCATGCAAATTGCATTTGGTATTTCCTGCTTCCTTGCTCTCATTAAACCTAATCTGTATGTTTGTGATTTTCCAGGTCTATTTGAAATACCCAGAGGTGTCATTAACTTTACCCATTTACATTGGAAGTGTTGCCGTGGATCCCACTCGCGCTTGCCCCTCCGGGCCTGTTCCACCCACACCAGTCCCACGCTCCGGTTCCAACCCCGCCCCTGCCCCTTCTCCTGCTGCAGCCACCACTGACTCCGCCCCTCCGAGCCTGCCCCCTCGCACAAACCCTAAACCCAAGCCCAGGCCTCGTAGCTCCTACGTGCCCCCCAGTGCTCCTCCAGCAGAGCTGTACCCACAGCTCCCAAGTACAACTGAGTACAACATGGAAATACCAAAGAGTCCAGAGTCAGGTCACCAGACTGCAGTGTCCCCAAATGCATTCAGCTACGCTCCTGGACTCAGTTTCAGACAGGGCCAAAACTCCAACAATACATCTCGAAACAGAGAGAGGAGTCAAACACTGTCAGCCTCATCTCCAGTGATCCAGCCTCCAGACTATAGGACGTCACCATATCCACACGGTATATCAAATACACAATTCAGTAGTGTTCCTGTTATCTTTAATTTACCATTATATTATATTTAGTACATAAAATGTAGAATAATAGTAATAGAAACATTGAGATAGATTAGGTACAGTATTTGATATTTAACTGGATTTTGTTTCTGTTTCTCTTTGCAGAACCTCCACCATCTTATGATGATAGCTTCAACACATAGGATGTGACCTAACCTAAGAAGAACGTGAGAAAAACATGAAGTGTTTGAGTACAACTTTGCTTTGAAACACGCTTATAACTCATTAGTAAACTCAGACCTCAAGCACTTTGTGTAACTCTACAAACTATAATCTGTGTTACTCTAAAAACTATAATCTGATATTAAATATTAGAGGTTGATTGATACTGGATTGGCACCTGTGATGCTAGACGATTGAAAATGCATAATGTTGCTTTTCCTATTTTTCTTTTTATTTATCATTATTGTGAACTTTTTGCCAGAGCCATTTTGGAACCACTTGTTTTAAAAGTTTTATCATGTTAATGTTTAATTATTAGACTGTTCCTTGTTCTGTTCATTTGTGGTCACTTACCACCTCACATACCTGGGTCAAATTCAGAGTTTGATTTTCCTGACAGAAGAATCCAGTTTGGTTTGAAATATCTTTTTATGTCTACTGGGTATATTTGGGTGCACCAATCATCAAGTCATTATATAATAACGCTTTAGATTATATATAGTCATTTATATATAGTCCATGTTATGTGGTATTACATGCCATTTTACTTTGTTATTGTATTAATCTCAAGACAGTTTTATTTTATTGCACACTACGTAATTGTTTGTATTTAACCAGTGATTTACAGTTACATGTAGCATATAGATAAATAAAATTGATTTTGCAATTACATGCCTGTTTTTTAACAGTATAGCTTGTGATAATAAGAAACAATACTGACCAGTAATACAATACATAAATCTCAAACTGCCACAACTGTGAAGCATTTCAGAAAATCTGCATCAAAAAAGCTTTATTGCCAAGTGTGCTTGCACAAACAAGGGCATTTCTTGGTAAAACAAAATATGAAGAGGCAATTGTGCAAAATAAATAAACTTGCTGAATATACATTTTTACAGATGCTATGTACATCTTTGCAAGGGGTGCAATTTAATGTGCTTAAGATTAGACATGTATAAGAAACATGAGGTAGAGAATGCATGTGTTTAGGTAGAATTTTCCATTTAGGTAATATTTGATATTATTTTGCGGAAAACATTTAAATAATCCTTTAAAACAGTCCTGTAACCCAGTGGGGGGATTCTAAGATGGATCCAGGAGGCCACAGACTTGGCATTTTATGAAATATAGAAATTTAGAAAAACATATATATAGATAGAAATCAGAAAAATAAGACCACCAACCAAAAGAATTGATGTTTCAACATTGTATAACTGAATATGTTATTGGTTTAATTAAACATTTTAAATTTAAGATTATAAATCTTTATTTGGGGGGCCGCAAAGCGATGCACCCTACACAAAGGGGGCCTTGAGAACCACTGCTGTAACCCATTAATAAATGCACACCTAGAGCACTGTCGTAGAAAATGTGTAATTCTACACTATCAACAATTACGTGTAATCTAATATTAAACATTAAACTTAAACAAGAGGTCAATTTTAAGTAGTAGTGGACATTGCGCAACCAGACTTTAAACAGATATATTTTATTACCAACAGAGGGCGACGTACGGTCACATGACAGTCGCAGGGCGCATGAAACTGAAGAACGAAAAGGCGTGTTCGACTTCACCCAGAGCTGCGCAGACCGATCGATGTATGATATTAAGATACCGCGATAACCACACAAACCCACTGCTTTCGAATCGCTCTCGCGGTACTCTATGTCATAGGGCCATATGTCTGCGCAGCGCTACGTGAAGTCGAACACGCCGGAAGACTGCTCTGAATCTGAACTTTCCGAGTTGCTGTACAAACATGCAAACCATTGAAAGTTAACGGGTAAGTGTGTGTAAAGCAGTGTTTTGAGGGCGGATTTTTATACCAAACCCGATTCTACCGCAGGCGCTTTTTGCGTTTAGATTTGTGGCATTTTAGCTGCTGTAATGCGCGTCTGTTAGCTACATTGTTTCACGTTCATTGTGTTGCCGCCCATAGCGAGCGCGCTACATCCGACATAAACATACACTGACTCGTGTATTCGTAAGACAGAGGAAATCTGACCCGTTTCTTAAATAGTGCAAATGAAGTAGCATTTAACGTGTCGTGCCAAAAACAGACATTTTTCGTCTCAAAACAAAACCATGTGAGCTGCCCAAAGTTACAGCATTGCTGTCTATGAAAATAATGTTGTCTACATGTCACCAGATTCTTAATGGTAGTCAATATAACACTTTTAATTTTCTAAAGAGGAAGGAACTTGGAGGTCTTGGATTGCTCCAGGTTCCCGCTGCCATGGCCAAGTCCAAAAAAGGTGGTGAGTTTATTGACTGTAAGGTCATTTATTGCGATATTTTGCCATTAATAAAGTATTCCGAATGTTTCTAAATAGTAGCATGCATATCATTATTCAAAAGCTTACTTAAAGGGATAAAGCCAACATTTTTGTCCCTTATGTAGCCACTCCTATGGTGTTTCTTCCATGGAACATGGAGGCTTTTATCTAAAGCAACATTGTCCTGTTGTATTTTAGGTATTGACAGCCCTTCTGATCCCCCAAGGCGAGGTAGGAAGCCCAAATCTCTTGGTGTTTCTCCAAAAGCCAGCAAACAGCAGACAGCCTCAAGCAGCGGGAAGCCCACCGGGCCCGGGCTTCTTTTACTCCCTGGCCAGGCATCCCTCAAGACCCCAGCAGAAAACATCTCAGCAAACCATGCCTTTATCCAGCAAGACAAACAAGATGCTGACGTAGCGCAGAGTTCTGGTACTGAAAATGCTTCGGAAAGCATCTCCACATCTTTACCTGCAGTCAGACAGAAAGGTGATGGCTCGGGTGCACTTGCCCAGAGAGAGGCAGAAGAGACCTCGGGCCAGTTCCCAGCTGTGCGTCCTGCTCCGCCACGTTTGGCATGGAAAACCATGGTTAGACCAGCACCTGCTCCAGCTGCTCTGAAGGTAGTGTGCACTTTGCACTTGTTCTTTACTTTGGCTGCGTGCTTTCATTGTTATTGGGGGGGATTGGGACAGTTAGAAAAGTGCAGGTTGGAGGCACACCGGATTAGATTTATTTGTTTCTGGTAATGCATCAATATAGATGAACAACGAGAACAGAGCTCTTGAGAGAGACATGGAGTCCTCAATCACACAGCAGCTCATGTTACCTCAGGGACACAAAGATTCAGCGCAAGGAGGTGAGCGTGTTTCGCTAAAAAGCTCAAATGAATTCGATTCTGCTGTTTAGAGCATATTATGTGATAATGATGTCCCACTTTTTTGCATGTGTCTTCAGCGTCCAAGAAGAAGAAAAGAAAGATGGGGTTATATAACTTTGTAACCAAAAAGAAAGTGAAAGTTTCCAAGAAACAGAATGTACCGTTATCGCCCTCGAACGCACAGGTCCGATATCTCATGTGTCATTCCAAACCTGTCTGACTTTCTTTTCTTCTGCAGAACACAAAAGAAGATATTTTGAAGTACGTTGATAACCAAACAACATTGGCCCCCATTCACTTCCATTTTATCGATAAAACCACAGAGACATTTCTCAAAATATCTTCTTTTGTGTACCACAGA
This sequence comes from Triplophysa rosa, assembly GCF_024868665.1. Classification (NCBI taxonomy): domain Eukaryota; kingdom Metazoa; phylum Chordata; class Actinopteri; order Cypriniformes; family Nemacheilidae; genus Triplophysa; species Triplophysa rosa. The sequence continues at coordinate 24,395,487 of NC_079891.1, forward strand.
AAAAAAGAGTCATATACAGGTTTTGAACAACTTGAAAGTAAATAAATAATGGCAAAATATTGATTTTTCCCTTAAGATCTTTGTTTTGTACCCTTGCAGGAAGCCTCACATAAAACCAAAGGGGGTCAGATGTCCATTGAGGAAGCATTCAAACACAGAGTTAGTCCTGAGAGACCAGAGAAGCAAAGGCCGTATAGAGAAAGCATTGCAGAACCGCAGAAGAACAAGGAAACCGAGGACGTTCCAAAAGGCAACGTCGAAGAATACACTGAGCTTCCTCTACACACTCTGGCTCAAGATAGCATGTTCACAGCGATTCCCACGGGTACGTAATGTCTACATCAGATGACATTGTGCGTCACAATAGTAGAATCGAGTACTGTTTCAATCATAACTCCAGAAATCTGCATACCCCATGTTTGTTTGTTGTCATTCGATAGGTTGTTCTCAAATAAGCAGAGGCAGGTTTCGAACCCTTATTGTTTATTTAGACATGCAGCGTGGAGATGCAAAGCATTCTGACTTTGTAAGGGAGTAAGTCAAGTTGGAAACATACACACAGGCCCTGAAATACAGAATGAGCACTGACTCATAAAAAATAGAATAGCTAGACAGGGAGAACAGAAGGTATTTGCAGAGGGTGCAGACACCCCAAAACGGTGTCGTAATAATGCTAGAAGATCCACCTGTAATAAGTACTAGACCCAGTTATCTTTGTTTATTATAACATAAGCATGAATTTTGTCCTTTGAAGGTTTGCCGGAGGATAAAGAGAACGTGGAGGCTGATGTGTTGGAACCTCCACTGTGTAGCTGTCGCATGGAGACGCCTAAGAATCAGGATGTAGTGACTCTGGCAGAGGGCAAGTGTATGGCTGTGGAAAGTGTCGATGGAAAGGTAGAATATAACACGTTTGAAGCCACTGAAACATTCCCATGCCACCTAAATGTATTTATTTGATGCAAAGAACTGACTTTCTTCTGAGATGCACAAAGTAAGATATTTATAAAAATGTCTCGGTGGTTTTGTGTCCATACAATGAAAGTCAATGGGGTCTGTTGTAGGGATGCACCGAAATTTTGGTTGTTGAAAATAAGCCGAAAATATCTGGCGGCCCTTCTCTGCCATCAGTGCTCATGCTCCCTTTCTCTCTAGCCATAATCAAAGGACGATCATGTCAGCTCATCATAACAATGAATAAAAACTAATAATATGACAAGAAAAGCTCAAAACCAGCGGACAGAAATTGACACGCAAGCTCTGTGATGCGTGACTGCGTGTTGACTTGCGCATGTTTTCAAGCAGACTACATGTTGTCTTTCCTTCTGTCTTTCCATCCGTCTTTCAACTGTCTTTCCATCTGTTTTTCTATCTTTTCATTTGCCTTTCTATCTGTCTTTCCATCTGTCTTTTTACCCGTGTCTTTCTTTTCATGTTTTTATCTTTCTTTCTTTCCATCTATCTTTTTATCTGCCTTTTTGTTTAGTTACCAACGTTCTTCAAAATATCTTCTTTTGTGTTCTGCAGAAGAAAGTCATGTGGAAAAAGAGCACAATGATAGACATTTACACATTACATTTTGTTATTTTTTTCTTCTTTAGTTGAGTTTATGTCGGAAGGTGATTCTGAAACAGGAAATGATGCGTCCGTCTCTAAGGATTCCATTGCTTGTGCTGTGTGAGGACCACCGTGCTGGGATGGTGAAGCACCAGAGCTGCCCAGGCTGTGGTTTCTTCTGTAGGGCTGTGAGTAGTGCTTACTAGACACTTATGTTGAGGATTGTTCTTAACAAAGCCAGATATTATTGAGCGTTGTTGTGTCTTAACAGTTAAAGTATCAACATTTAAATCTAACACCTCCCCCATGTTAAGATTTATTGCATTGTGTCTGATCCAGGGGACATTTATAGAATGTCAGCCAGATGGGAACATTTCTCACCGGTTTCACCGAAGCTGTGGCTCCCTGATCAGAGGTCAACTCTACTGCCCTCATTGTGGCGAGGAGGCCAGTCATGCGAAGGAGGTCACAATCCCCAAACCTGACCCTGTCACTGCGGTGCCAACAGCTGCTGTGCCCGCACACAAGACGGACACTTTCTTAATGACGTATGATTAGACCAACAATGGTTCATTGAAACATTGATCTGGACCTGTTCCCAGGCAAATGTGCTTATCTAATGGGTTTGCCACATATCTGTTATGATTATGTCTCACAGTAGGGCTAAACTGGACTGTGCAGCTGTTGGTGGAGTGATAGGTCCTGCTAAAGAATCTTTGGAGACTGTGTTGAATGCGCTAGAGGATGGAAAGTAAGATGCATATCAGCACTGGATTGACTCACAGTAAACAGTAATGTCCTGTTTCAATATCACTTAAAAGAGCAAATTAGTTTATTAATTAATATATGTGACCCTGGAAAACAAAACCAGTCTTATGGAACCAGTCTCAATAGAAAGCTTAATAATTAAGCTTTCTATTGATGTATGGGTTGTTAGGATAGGATGTGGAGGATATATAACCGTCTAAAACTTCCATTTTTAACTTACAAAAAAATGAAAATATTGAGAAAATTGCCTTTGAAGTTGTTCATCAGAGGCACTGTAGCAGGTCACCCACTCACAAAAATAAATTAGGATAGGAAATTTATCAAAATATCTTCATGGAACATGATCTTTACTTAATATACTAATGATTTTTGGCATAAAAGAAAAATCGATAATTTTTACCCATACAATGTATTTTTGGCTTTGACAAATTTTTTTCCTGTGCTACTAAGACTACACTGTAAAAAAATTAAGCCTTCACAACAAAAAAAATCTTAGTACTAATTTCCCCTCGCTTTTTCTTGTTCACTCAACTTTTTGAAATAGAAGTTGTACTGACTTAAAATAATGAATTGGAGATACAAAAAATAATTCATTGGGATAACTCAGGATTATTAGTTGTACTGACTTAAAACAAGTACTGTAATTGGAGATACAAAAATAATTAATTGAGGTAATTTAGGATTATTAGTTTTCTTGAGAGGTACAAACAAATTACGCTTAAGTCATNATTAGGATAGGAAATTTATCAAAATATCTTCATGGAACATGATCTTTACTTAATATACTAATGATTTTTGGCATAAAAGAAAAATCGATAATTTTGACCTATACAATGTATTTTTGGCTTTTACAATTTTTTTTCCTGTGCTACTAAGACTAGTTTTGTGATCCAGGGTCACACATTTTACTATTTACCTATTGTAAACTTGTTTATTTACCCATAACTAGACTTACATGCAGTTTGTGATTTTTTTGTTGTTGTTGCAATTAGCCCTTAAAATACAGTCATTTGAAAAAAGTAAAGCCCATTGCACATTGAGTCCGAAATTTCCGCACGTTAAAAAATAAAAAATAAGTACGACCTCACGTTGTGTTAATCACATTTACACACTGCCTCTGATATTTTCGTCCGTCATAAAAAAATTTGGACAGGGATCGATTTTCTGCGTTTTTCGCATCCGTCAAGCATTTTGAGTGGCCTTTTATAACAATTCAGAGACACCGTACAAACGAGAGCCAAATACGGAAAACGCATACAAAAATTTCAGACTGTATGTGCAAAGACCTTAAGACTCCAAAAAAAATATTTTGGAATTTTGGAGAAATGTTCTAAATTATAAGTTTACTTAAACACATATCATAATGTAGAACATTCAGAAAAACGGAAAATAATTTTGGAGTGATCACTTAATTTTTTGCAGCTGTATTTAGGAAAATACTTTTCATTTGTATTGCATCTAAAAGTTTACCAAACTCGCATATCTAAATGGTAATTGCTACGTTTTTTAAAGGTTTAAGAAATTTAAGCTGCCCCCAAAGCAGCTTTATTTCTCTGCTAAGAGAGGGGAGCTCCAGAGGGTCCTGCATATGCTGGGTAAGACCATCCTTAAAGAGTAAATATTTTGTGAATTTTAAGGTCCTACTTAGCTTTATGGAGTGTCCAACAACAAGTAAAACACTTTCATTTTCTATTAATTCTATTAACATTGCACACTGCATGAAATGTAATTTTAAGGACATTGTAATATTTACTCTTTAAGAGATCCATTTGTGGATTATAGTACAAATTATTTAATTTACTGTAAATGCGGTTTTTCTGATGATTATCAGTGGACGGTGTTGACCCGAACCTGAAGATGGACACTGAGAAGAGGAAGACTTCACTGCACTGTACTGCTGAAGAAGGACATAAGGACATCTGTCATATACTGGTGCAGGTACTGCTTATGCTAACATAACATTATATGTTCCCTTACATGAGTATTTAAAAGCTTTAGGAAGGATTTGATGTCATTGTCATTGCTTCACGAGTATCCATTGGTTGCTTTGGGTTAGATTTGCATTTTTGTTCTATCAGTTTTCAATGTTGACATGACTCCATCTAATACATTGTTAAAGTTAAAATCTGGAAACAATCTCTCATAGGCTGGTGCTAACCTGGACATGTGCGATGTGGAGCAGAAGACTCCTCTGATGTATGCCTGCGAGAACAATCATCTAGAAACTGTAAAATACCTCCTGAAAGCTGGTGCTTCCTCTGGACATAAGGTATTATAACCAGCCTCATGACCTATTTATTTGTTGACCATTGTGTTCTTTAAACTTTAAATCAACTGTGAGATCTTGTACTACACTGAATGAATGAAGCATTTAAATCCTTTTGCCTTGGTAAGAAATTTATATCTACATTTCTCAGGATATAAGAGGCTCCACGTGTCTTCACATGGCCGCAAGAGGTGGACACACAGATGTGCTGCAGTATCTCCTCTCCGCTGCCTTCATAGACGTCAACTGTAAGGTAACGCTCTTTCAGAAACACTGCCACGGCATCTATAAATCATTGAGATGTGGATGCGGTATGGACGTTGAAGTATATCTTAGATGCTGCTATTGAAGGGTCTGTCATTAAACAATGAACTTTTTTTGCTGTTAGGATGGTAGCGGGTGGGCTCCTCTCACATGGGCAACGGAAAACATGCGCCTAGAGCAGGTGACGCTGCTGATCTCAGCAGGTGCTGATGTCCACATTAGAGATAAGGTTTGTGACATTGAGCTTTTAATTAACTTCATTCTTTCGTTTGATGTTCTGTGAAACAAATGCCTGCTTTAGATATAAATATTTGCAGAATCTAAAAGATGTTGGATTTCTAGAAGATGTATGTAGATTTGAGATTGTCAGTTAGAAATGAATTTCTTTTGTGGTCTGTTTGCTAGGAGGAGAACATCTGCCTTCACTGGGCAGCGTTCTCTGGTTCAGATGAGATCGCTCAGCTGCTGCTGGAGAAAAGATGTGACCTACATGCTGTGAACGTTCATGGGGATTCACCTCTCCACATCGCCGTCAGACAGAACCAGCTAGACTGTGTAATGTAAGGCCCTGTTCCATGTCGGGTAATCCGATCACAAGTGTCTCTCCAGTCTCTCAAATGCATTTCCTGTGATCTCTTAGGATTAAGATTCTTTGACTAAATAATCGCTGTATAAGCACAAGCTCTCCATATACAATACACTGCTTGTCTGTTTACCTCTGAGTGTGGTTAAAGTGGTCCAAAATTTTTGGATGATTTATACTTCGGTTTGGATTTGTCCATGTGATCAGATCACCTGAGATGAATGTGAATACCAGGTGAAATGCAGTCAGAGGGTTTTGTGGTTTTAAAATCTAAGAGGTGATTTTTAGTGGTGTAATCTAAAGCTCTGTCTCCAGGTTGTTTCTGTCTAGAGGAGCAGATGTAAATCTGAAGAACAGGGATGGCGAGACTCCTTTGGACTGCTGTAGTATAAATTCCAAGATGTGGACAATTCTGAACACCAATAAAAAGCTCACGGATGCTAGGAGAGGAAGAGACGGTCAGAGAGAAAGACTGCTCTGCAGGTAAAGCCAGCTGGCCTCAAACCACCACTATTAGCTTTTTTGTAGGGATAAATGGGCAGTAGGAGTGTGTAACACAGTTCAATGTAGGGAAGGAAGGAGGCGGGAACCGGCGAACATTCATAAAACTTTAATTCAAAAATAAACAAACAATAATACAGAAGTAAAAAGGCCGGCAGCCCCTCACGGACGACTGCCGGCCACACGAACATAAACAAAACTTAACACTTCCGGGCCCGGTCCTCTCTCATCGGCAGTCCCGTCGCTCGTCCTCTTATGCTCCCTAGCTCCCCGTGAGGCATGCGGGACCGGTGCGCGTACAGCTGATACTCATTATCACTCACGCCACCGGCCCCGCCTTCCTGCCCCACGGCTCTCGTCCCGCCTTCCTCGCTACAGAGTGTAACGGTTCTCGGTAAATAATTGAACCGCACGGTTCTCCACCAACGGTTCGGCACACGGTCCAACCGCGGCTCATCTTAAATCTGACGACGCATTATAATATGGTTCGTTAAAAATTATAATGCATAAAACAGACTGACAAAGTTCAGCTAATGTATGTTTGTCGATGGATACACATTTAATACCTACAACAAATCAAATAACGTAGACAAATTTCAATAGGATTGACGTATGCTGTAATATGACCAGTCATTTATGCTGTCATCACCCGGGTGTTGTGAGCGCGCGAGTGCAGGTGAGACCTGAACAGCACATGTTGCTGTTTAAACTAAACTCATTCAAGCCTTGTCAATTTAAACATTTAAGTGCAAGATGATGCACAAGAAAACTCGCTTGCGCGCTGTGAGAAGATCAAAGCGCGCATAAGGAAGTCTCAGACATGGCGCAAATATTGAGTTGTCTTTGAAGCACTTAAACGGACAAATTCTCACACGAAGTAGGTCAACATGCCCCTCTTGTCGAGTATCTTAACAAACATAGTAGGTTATGTCTTAAGTGAACGGACGAAAAACAACGCATGTGTACAGTATCTGTGTACTGGATCCGTTTCATTCCTCTTAAAGCGACAGCAGCATATTCCTGCTGTCTGTTAAAAGTCAAGGAAATCACTCACTGCTTGTGACTCAATAGCTTCTGTAACTTTCTCTCTCTCTCTCTCTCGCTCTCTCTCTCTCTCTCTCTCTCTCTCTCTCTCTCTCTCTCTCTCTCTCTCTCTCTCTCTCTCTCNCTCTCTCTCTCTCTCTCTCTCTCTCTCTCTCTCTCTCTCTCTCTCTCTCTCTCTCTCTCTCTCTCTCTCTCTCTCTCTCTCTCTCTGTCTCTGTCTCTCTCTCTATCTTTCTGTCTCTCTCTCTCTCTCTCTCTCTCTCTCTCTCTCTCTCTCTCTCTCTCTCTCTCTATCTCTCTCTCTCTCTCTCTCTCTCTGTCTCTGTCTCCCTCTCTCTCTCTCTCTCTCTCACTCTCTCTCTCTCTCTCTGTCTCTCTCTCTCTCTCTCTCTCTCTCTCTCTCTCTCTCTCTCTCTCTCTCTCTCTCTCTCTCTCTCTCTCTCTCTCTCTCTCTGTCTCTCTCTCTCTCTCTCTCTCTGTCTCTCTCTCTGTCTCTCTCTCTGTCTCTCTCTCTCTCTCTCTCTCTCTCTCTCTCTCTCTCTCTCTCTCTCTCTCTCTCTCTCGCTCTCTCTCTCTCTCTCTCTCTCTCTCTCTCTCTCTCTCTCTCTCTCTCTCTCTCTCTCTCTCTCTCTCTCTCTCTCTCTCTCTCTCTCTCTCTCTCTGTCTCTCTCTCTGTCTCTCACTCTCTCTCTGTCTCTCCTCCACTCCTCTCCCGCTTAAGTACGATACTTGTGCTAAAAACATTATACTACTAAACCGGTTCGTATAAATTGGCCAGACTATCAACTTTATTGTCGTTTGACTGTGCTGCAATATGGAGCCTGTTTACATGCGGCGAATGCTGTTATATTAGAAAGTGTAGAATAATGGGCACATCTCAGTTACTTTATGACTGGTATTCCCATAAGCAAGTCTCCGGAGAATGCACAGCAATTTAGGCAGCCTAATGCGAGAGCTGCTTTGGTTGCTATGAGCGACAGAGAGGTTCGTTGCCTGACTAAAAAGGATCAATACCGCAGTGAATGAAAGGGGCAAAAACACTAAAAACTTCTATTACACTTCTACGAGTGTTATATGTGATTTTAGAATTTCACAAAGGCATTATGACTTATTCTCGCATATAAATCTCAAATGTGTATTAAAGACATTTGTCATGGTTATTGTGTGAATGAAATCAGGCTGAAATCCCTTTCTAATGATGTTTGCTCCACCAGTGAGACAACACCCTGTTTACTCCATGTCATTTAGATCCTATGTGTGCTTTTCTTCTGAAGGTAGGTGACATAACAGACCATACTGTAACAGAACAACTGCAACTGCTTATGTCATTTCCACCGAGATATCAACAAGATCAAAGTTTTGCGACTTTAACTAAAGTACTAAATGTCAAATCGATGCGATTGAAACATGACATATTAGGCTATTTTGCCCTGTTGCAAATGCCTGCGGTGTGCGTAAAGGATATGGCCACTCTGTTATTTTCTTTGCATATTTCCGAATAATATTATCTTCGCTGAAGATGAAAAGGGATCGGTTGACTGTGAGGCAGTTCTGTTTGACCGGTATCGGGTTGTATATGGCCATTGTCCGGGCTCTTTGGGCCATTGTTTGCTTATACATCCTCTGTACGCCCGGGGGGCCTGGCTGCCGGCTTGCCCCTCTGCCTTGACCCGCTGGAGAGCCACCGCCTCCATACCGAGTCGGGAGATCGTCTTCGAAGCGAGCCATTCTAAAAACGCACAGATTTGACTATAGAAATCCAAATTCACATCAGACAGCGTGTAAAGAAGAAGCATCACAACACGCGATGTAGTCCCAGCCACCAGTTCTTCTCATCTGTATAGGTCTGGCATCCAGAAGAGCTTGTTCACCCAGCAAATAAAGACAGCAAGTTTCTTAAAGTAATCCAGTTGTTAAATACATCTCTGTAAATTACATCTCCCCGCAAACGCTGTCACGAACCGAACGCCGGTTAAAGTTTATCGTCCCGTATTACACAATCCATCAAAAGCCGAATGATCATATCCAATAATCATCATTCACACACCTCGCGCGAAGGATTTGGGTAATACACAATTTCACGAAAAAGTACAGTCGTGACAAAAAAAGAGACGTAAAGGTGCCGTTAAAACAGTGTTGGTTATAAAACCGAGCCAAGACCACAGATTCGGGATCCTACTTCCTTGGTTGCAATGCTGTTGTAGAAGATGCTGCGATGTTTCCCCTCAGTCAGGCGAATGCTCTTCCTTCTTACGGATGATAATACGCGTAGTCCGTCGCTTTCGAGTTTAGCTGGCTGGAATTAAAACGAGCAAACGATATTAAAGCCTCCTTTTCACGCGAGCAGAGCCTGGCAATGCAATGTTACCAATTTCTGCAGCCGCTGCTTCTTCTAAATCAGATCACGTGACTCTGAAGCAGCCTGTCAATGGCTCCACCTGTGCCGCTACAGTATCCATGGCACTGGGGCAAGAGGGGAAAAGACAGCATGTAGCTTGCCAGCGGTGCATTAAACTGTTTCTTTAAAGATGTTTAACGGGAATTGATAGCTTTTGTATAGAACCACTTCCCACAACGGCAAACAAAAACAGATCGTTGCTCATTCAGAATAGGGTGGACTGGGTGGGGCAAATCGGGACGTTTTCTCGCGCCGTCAGTGTCAGATTGCCATTAAAATGCCTGACTTGGAATTTGTACGAGAGAACCTTGAAAATATCTTGAAAATTAAATGAAAGCTTAAATGTGTATTGCATTAGTGAAAAGGATAGCGTGCTTATGACTGAAGACCACATACATTACAAATGAATTAATAATTAAAAACACCATGGAAAGCTTTATTTCTTATGGGCATGATATTGAAATTCATAGTAAAATGTCAACGTGCGGAACAAACTTAGAAAACAGCCCTGATAATTAAAAAATTGTGCAGTAATTTTCTCCACCATTTCTGATCATGATAAAATGCTAAAATTCATTTACATTTAATACAGGATGTATAAAATGTTATTTCTAAAAAATACTCAATCCATTTACTTGGATAATGTATGCTTTTTCATACAATTACGGATCCTCTCCATGATTCTAGAGAAACAAATTTCTGTAAAACACTCCCTTAAATATTCATTCTGTTCAAATTGCAAATGCTGTCCAATGGCTCTCTGATATAAAATAAATGATGTTTTATCTTTGTTCAGTTTTTTCCTTGGAGCTGGGAGTTGCAAAACAATGCATTGTACTCCTGCATGCAGTTAATTGTTGAAGGTCCATGTTTATGAAGCAGGGCTCAGGGTTGCACTATTGCTACAATTGTGTTAGCTGACTGAATGTGTTCCACCTGAGCAGCGGTCTGATCACTGTGTGCTCGGACTGAGCCTTCCGCATTGTCCTGGCCCAGAATGGAGTATCTACATTTTGCCGAGCCACAATGACAAGAGAAGTACTTTTTCTTGATTTGCCAGTAGGGATCGCCATAGTCAAACCTGATGGGAGAAAAAAGCAACTTTTATTCTCAGCTCTCTCACACAATTGTCTCACACAAAAATGCATGAATGTTTATGAAAGAAATCAGAAATGTTCCTTTGGTCAGGAAAGGACCTACCCTAACTCGTCTCCAGTGTGAATAGGCCTGCTTGCATAGAGTGCAATTCGAGGAAAGCGGAGGTCCTGGTGTTTGGTGAACACACGTACCGGAAACAAATTAGGGTCGCAATGATGATTTATAAACCTGCCAACATTACCGTAAAATTGAGCATCGATGCAGTAGACCTGTCCAACCTAAAAAATAAAAAGTTATCACTATTAAATACACATAAACATGCAACATAAAGGAGATGTGCATTGATTTTACCATTGCACAGTTGAGCTTTACCCCCATTTAAATGTACTGTAGCGCCCTCTGAAGGCCACGAGTATTAACTGTAAGATTTTATTATTTACAAGCTGGCTCTTTAAGCAAAATCATGTGAAGACTTTTAAACTTACCTTATTCTCTAGGTTGAACATGTACGAGTCGTCATCTCGAGCATTAGCTTCTCCATCTGAAATGATCTCACCTGCAAACCTGAACAGACAGCAAAACCTCAGGGAAGAAGTATTTGACCAAAACAGCATGAGATTAATCATAATTGAATAATTCATAATTCCTGTAATGGCTTTCATTTCTGTAACAAATTTCACATTAAACTACCCTTGATGTTGGAATCTGTACAAGAGTACTTTAGAAACCAGACAAAGTTTCCTCAATATTTGTATAAAGTACAGTATAAAATTGTTGTGTAATTCAATATTAAATTTATTTACGCCTGCCATTGATAGCGATACTGGTTCAACACAGCTCACATGACTTAATGGTTTGGGACAACCTTTTTTCTGAAAAATGACAGACAGAGAGTGTTTGAGAAATGTAAATAGTCAATTTTTGTGCAATTCAGTTTGGTGCCACTAATAGTGCTGAAATTACACCCTGCAGTTTTAAATGTCTCGGTATTTAAAAAGAAAACAACACATTGCACTAAATGTTAACGTGTAAAGCAGGAGATCTAAACAAGAAGACCATACTCGCATATGAAAGCTCCCTCAGGAATATCCTGCAGTACGCGGACCCCCCAGCCCATCTTCTCAGTCCTAAATACCTGTAGTCCCACCCTGCGAATACAAACATTACAAAATATAAACGTATACCAACATAAATATAGAGTTTACATTACAATGCATTACACATATTGGCCATATTACTTGAGCCCATTCTGTATCACTCTATTGCGACATGTTCTCCAACAGGAACATGCATGGTTGCACTCAAACAAGAAGGGTGGGTCATCCCTGCAGAAATCTTTCAGCAAGCGGCCATCCTGTACCAAGAGATCATTTCGAAAAGTTTAGTAATGCTTAACAGGACAACACCACTAAAGCAAATACTAGCAGTGCCTTACCTTGTCATACCAACAGCGCATGCTGAGCTGACCGCAGATACAGCTGCTAGAAGCACAGTCCCCTTTACAGCTACAGTGCTGTTTCAAAGAGACAAGGAGAAACATCACATAAAGAGATATATTAAAAGCATTAACCTCGTTATGGTTTATACCAGTATCATACTGTGCCTCCTACCTGTAAGTGTGTTATGTTCTCATCTATATTGACTTGAGAGGTGAAACAGCTCTCTGGAACGTATTTGAAGTTGATGGGGCAGGGCTCATGGTCCACCCCATTCACACACGGCACAGGGATCTCCTCATAACCCCGTGATATATCTCTGAAACATCATACACAGATTTCCATAATAAAAAATAAAACATATATATATATACAGACGTGCTCAAATTTGTTGGTACCCTTACAGCTCATTGAAATAATGCTTCATTCCTCCTGAAGAGTGATGAAATTAAAAGCTATTCTATCATGCATACTTGCATGCCTTTGGTATGTCATAGAATAAAGCAAAGAAGCTGTGGAAAGAGATGAATTATTGCTTATTCTACAAAGATATTCTAAAATGGTCAGGGCACATTTGTTGGTACCCCTTAGAAAATATAATACATAATTGGATTATAGTTAGGGATGCACCGATACCATTTTTTAAAGACCGAGTACCGATATTATTTTTCTGGTACTCGCTGATACCGATGCCTGTATAATGTACAATTATGTTAATAAACCAGTATCTTACTGGTACATTTTCGTTTTTTCTTTTGTTTTTAGGTCTACTTAAATTTAAGCACTATTTTTTAATTCAGTTCTATTTTTTATGATAAGTAGCACAATTTTACTAGCACATTTACTTCAGTTTATTCAAGTAAAATTACATTCGAATTCGAATTATAAAAAATTCAAGGGGGATGGTGTGGTAAAATGTGAGTGTATTATAACTTGTTCAAGACAACCGGACTTTTATTTTGACGGATCGCCGCAAATGGTGTTTGTTATGTGTTCGGGTCCTCGTGCAGTGAAACGCTGGCTCTGAAAGCTTCACAAGCACAATGCGTTCAGGTTCAGTACACGCAACCGCACCACTCTTTCACACACAGTCACGCAAAACAAGCAGAATACATATTTAAACTAGAGATGCACCGATTGCAATTTTCTTTGCCGATTCGGATTTTTGCCGATTCCGATTTTCTATCCACAAACTATCATTGACAGTATACTGTATATAAAACCATATTAACTTTTCTTCAATACACATTTTCTTTATTTTCATTGAATAAATGATTGAACATTACAATATCCCCAAATTTCCCTAAATGCAGTTCTCCAAGCTGCATTAAATTACAGGATCTTCTCTTTCCCAAACAACTCTTAAATTGAAGAACTCTGTGACTGAAAAGAAGTACTAATAAGAAAATATAACTAAACATGTCACTTAATTTACCTTTTTCATTTTGTACTCATCTCACAAAAGTCTAAGATAACAATAAAATAGCCTACTTCAACTTTATTCTTGTCGGTTTCTGTTTATGAAACTAACATTGCTTTATTTCATTTTTTCTGAAATGTAAAATAAATTGTCTTTATCTTGGGTCTGTAGTATTAAAAGAAGTGGGTTGATTGATTTTTGCTGCAACTTCAATAAAAAAGTTAAAACTCTTATGAGTGAATTCTACTCTAAAGACGTATATGTATTTGCAGTTTTTTTGTGATAGTAAAGAACTCAATCAGATATTTATCACATATATTGGTTGATTTATTCATTTTTTTATATTTTGGATTTTTAAAAACAAGTAGAAGTCGTGTTGAATGTCATTTTACCTAGGTGAAATGACCACAGTTTTAACGCAAGACAAGCAATCAGGTTGAATGGAATTTACGTTTGTTTTAAACAGAGTGAACGACTTCAACGTGAGTTTAGCATCACTGTTAGCATACATACCCCATGTAGACGGAGCAGCGAGAGATGAACTACAGTCTGTACAGTACATGATGCGCGTGCAGTCAGCGGACATGAGAGACGCGCGTCAGTCAGCAGAGACTCGCGGTCCGGTGGACCCACATGCGAGTATAAACGAGCCGTTAAAGACAGGCTGTGCGCGCGCACGTTTACATGTTTACTTGCTGTTTTGAGTGTACTGACGGCTGTGACGTTCTTGCCCGCATCACCGGCAACAGAAGATCGGCTTGGAATCGGCGAGACGTGAGACTGACCGGCCGGTCACCGGTCCCGCCGATCATACGAAAAACCGGCCGATTCCGGTCTCTGGCCGGTCAATCGGTGCACCTCTAATTTAAACAGTATCTGAATATTTCGTTAGCTGTTACGTTAGCTGTTAGCAGTTCAGCGCTAATTTCTTTTTAGGAAACAATACATTTGCCAGATTCCGTGTTGTACAGCAAATTCTGTTTTTATGCCTGGATTCCTCTATTCCGTCCGCGTTTTAAGCATTTCGGAAATCATAGGGCTCTATGTATGTCACGTGAGGTATCGGTGTGTCATTACCAGTGCGAGTACATGAGCTTGGTATCGGCCTATACCCGATACTGGTATCGATATCGGTGCATATCGGTCTCTATGATAATGTGAAGGTATGGGCAATACTCTCAGGCTGATTGGATTAGCACCTATGCATTTGAATGACACTGTTATGCTGATGAGACCTTGGCTGGGACAATTCCGGTAACGGGCTGATTCCTGTATTGCATTTGCATGCTTTGTGTAAATCATCTTCACCTCTATGTATCCCGCCCCCTTGAAAGGTATAAAACTCTACTGTGCTGAACTAAAAGTCAGACTTGGATGACTACAGCGACGCACAGCGAGTCCTCAATAAAGAGAACTTATGTATGAAAGATATCCCAACGTCTCCTGCAGAGGTGGGTAGTAACGCGCTACATTTAATTCGTTACTTTTACTTGAGTAACATTTTGGAAAATATGTACTTTTTAAGTAAAATTAAAAGTGTGTACTTTTACTCTTACTTGAGTAAATTTCTAATAGAAAATCTGTACTTTTACTTCGTTACATAACTTACATTGCGTGACGTTCCTTCGTTCCTTCATTTTAAAATATGCTTTTCAAAACGCGTTGTTTATTTCAAGGTTGTCGTCTCTTTTTACGGGCATTCCCGAGTGATCGATTCGTTTGAGTCGATTCTTTTGAAAGCATTAATTGAACAATGGGCAAAACCATTTGAATAGGCTAATGAATCAGTTCAAATGATTTGTTCAGTTCGCAGCACGACCTGAATCATCTGAAGCAGGATTACTCACTCCTCGTAGCGCGAAACTTAAGAACACGCAGAACACAAAGAGCGTTGGATGAAGTGGATATTAATCTATATCTATACAATCAAAACGGCAAATGTGTCATATTGTTTGCCAGCAATGATAAATGCCCGCCATATGCGCGCACCCGCGCGACCTGTTCGTCAGACACAGCAACATGCGCGTTACCTGTCAGACACAGAGACGTGGGCTTGCAGAAATATACATTTGAAGAACAGAAGGAAGAAAACTTGTTGATGGGCGTGTGGTTCACTGTTTACTGTTTGTTTACAAGTAAGAGCGTTTCACAACACACACGTGACACAACACGAGAAAACATGAGCTTTGTTCAAAAATGTGTAGGCCTAGGCTTATTTCATTTAAGAGAGCACTGCAGATGTTCTAGATCATCTTAGGAAATGCTCTGAGTTTAGTTAATGCTTTAGTTTGACATGGTCTATTATTCTAAGTAAGTTGTGTAAACTACATTGACATCAGGACTAGATGAAATTTACAGAAATGCTTGTCTCTTCTGTGTTTGTCTATTCTTTAGTCTCTCTAGTATATTGCAAAGATATCTGCTTATGATAATTAAAAATATTGATCAAAATGTAATATTAAAATATTGGCATTAATATTAATTTAATGTAGAAGGCCTATATAATCAGATACTAAGTAACTAGCTACTTGAGTAGTTTTTTCATTGCATACTTTTTTACTTTTACTCAAGTAATTTTTAAAATAGTGACTTTTACTTTTACTTGAGTAAAGATTTTGGCTACTCTACCCACCTCTGGTCTCCTGGTCCCTGCTTCGACGAGGAAAAGTTTCCTACAAAAGCTAGAGCAAGGATACAAATTCTTTGTTGAACAATACCTGTTTGATTATGAAGGTAAGTGTTTTGTTTTCTTTTAGTGTTAACGAAGGTGCTAGGATAAGTAATTGAATATGTGTTCTGTCAGTTTTTTTTCCACTGTTGTTAAATAGGCCCTTTTCACAATGACGTCACTTAACTTCCGCCTTTTCGCAAAGCAGTGTATCAGTTCAGTGTAAGGACTGAAACTCAGGGCTTTTGATTATCTAAAGATGGAGCTATAAAGTCACTTCTTTGGTGAGACAAGAATATTGTTAGCCTGAAGATAATTAAATGTTTATTCTTCAGTCAATAAAAATCTGCTTTAAATATTGTGTTGAAGTCTTTGGTTATTTTATTTCAATATCTATAATGTCTGATGTTGAGGTAGGCCTACACACAGTGTGGTTTTATTAGAAATTATATACTGCGCTGTTTAAATCGAAAATTAGGCCACTTCAGTAATGAAAAATTATTAGCCTAAAAGAATAATCTAATGCATTGATTTCATCCTCCATATTGTGTGGGATGATGTATTTTACTTATTTTAACTAGATTAGACAAGCGATGGATAAAAACACAGCATGGATGTATTCATTACTGATGTGTAGTGAGGCCAAACGGATCAGAGAAAAATATTTTAGGCTAACGTTCTGGGAACGTTCCCCTAATGTTAGTTTCTGGTTCCCAGAAAGTTTCTTTAAGGTTTG
Source organism: Triplophysa rosa (assembly GCF_024868665.1). Lineage (NCBI taxonomy): Eukaryota > Metazoa > Chordata > Actinopteri > Cypriniformes > Nemacheilidae > Triplophysa > Triplophysa rosa. The sequence continues at coordinate 24,412,226 of NC_079891.1, forward strand.
TTTTTGGTTATCTTTACGGAAAAAAAACGTTAGTTTCATGGTTTCTATAACGTTAAGGGAACGTTCCTGCACGTGCTCCTCCCGAACCTTGTTAATAAAACATAATTTACTTTTTTGCTATATTTTCTATTATTTATAATGTTTTATTTAAAAAATCTTTGACTAATATTTTGGCACAATGGCACCTCCCTTTGTGCGGCGCCCCTATGCACCGCCCCCTATGCACCGCATATACTGCATACCCCATTTTTGCAGCACAGCATCTAAGCCATATATATTTTATATATATTTATCATTACAGCATCTGGTATGTTTTCACTATGGAGCCTAAAGGTTTTGGAAAACAGAAATGTTTTGCTCAGCAAGAACAAAAGAAGGAACATTAACTGCCCATTAGGGGTGTTACGGTTCAAATTACTCACGGTTCGGTCTGTCACGGTTTTGGTTCGATTTGTGCTATGTTCAGGGAAAAGGAACTACTGACAAATAAAAATAAGAACAAATAATCAAGAAATACATTTCATAACATCTAACGAATGTTTAAATAAATACTTTTAGCCAAACTAAATGTTGTGGTGTAACGTATTATGACTATCAACGAATACTTAGCAAACGAATTAAATAAAACGAAAGTGAAACTAAACATTAACTCGGATGCATCTACAGTACCAACCTAAACGAGATTTAGAGCTCGCCTTTTAGTGCAAACTCTTTCTCAGCTTCACGTCCGCCCTCCGCTATACCCGTTTTCGACTTCACATATGAGTTGTGAATGGGTCTCACAAAGAAATACGTCATCAACTAGAATTTATCGTTTATATCGCGGGAGAGACTAACTTCCTATCGTGTGGGGAATTTCTACCGGTATATCGCAAACGATATAATATCGCCCATCCCTACATTGCATATGTACAAATTAAATAAAGACGAATCATAATTGAAGTTACAGAAGCTATTGAGTCACAAGCAGTGAGTGATTTCCTTGACTTTTAACAGACAGCAGAATATGCTGCTGTCGCTTTAAGAGGAATGAAACGGATCCAGTACACGATACTGTACACATGCGTTGTTTTTCGTCCGTTACTTAAGACATAACCTACTATGTTTGTTAAGATACTCGACAAGGGGGCATGTTGACCTACTTCGTGTGAGAATTTGTCCGTTTAAGTGCTTCAAAGACAACTCAATATTTGCGCCATGTCTGAGACTTCCTTATGCGCGCTTTGATCTTCTCACAGCGCGCAAGCGAGTTTTCTTGTGCATCATCTTGCACTTAAATGTTTAAATTGACAAGGCTTGAATGAGTTTAGTTTAAACAGCAAATGTGCTGTTCAGGTCTCACCTGCACTCCGCGCTCACAACACCCGGGTGATGACAGCATAAATGACTGGTCATATTACAGCATACGTCAATCCTATTGAAATTTGTCTAGTTATTTGATTTGTTGTAGGTATTAAATGTGTATCCATCGACAAACATACATTAGCTGAACTTTGTCAGTCTGTTTTATGCATTATAATTTTTAACGAACCATATTATAATGCGTCGTCAGATTTAAGATGAGCCGCGGTTGGACCGTGTGCCGAACCGTTGGTGGAGAACCGTGCGGTTCAATTATTTACCGAGAACCGTTACACTCTGTAGCGAGGAAGGCGGGACGAGAGCCGTGGGGCAGGAAGGCGGGGCCGGTGGCGTGAGTGAGTACAGCTTGAGTCAAAGATTCCTGATACGACGCAGGTATGCTGCTGCGCTTAAGAGGATGAACGGATCCAGTACAAGATCGACCGCGGCCCGATAAGCTAACTATATGTTTGTAGATCTCGCAAGAGGGGCTGTGCCTACTTCGTGTAGTTTGTCGTTTAAGTGCTTAAAGCCTCTTGCGCCTGCTACTCCTTACCTTACCCACAGCGCGCAAGCGAGTTTTCTTGTGCATCATCTTGCACTTAAATGTTTAAATTGACAAGGCTTGAATGAGTTTAGTTTAAACAGCAAATGTGCTGTTCAGGTCTCACCTGCACTCGCGCGCTCACAACACCCGGGTGATGACAGCATAAATGACTGGTCATATTACAGCATACGTCAATCCTATTGAAATTTGTCTACGTTATTTGATTTGTTGTAGGTATTAAATGTGTATCCATCGACAAACATACATTAGCTGAACTTTGTCAGTCTGTTTTATGCATTATAATTTTTAACGAACCATATTATAATGCGTCGTCAGATTTAAGATGAGCCGCGGTTGGACCGTGTGCCGAACCGTTGGTGGAGAACCGTGCGGTTCAATTATTTACCGAGAACCGTTACACTCTGTAGCGAGGAAGGCGGGACGAGAGCCGTGGGGCAGAAGGCGGGGCCGGTGGCGTGAGTGATAATGAGTATCAGCTGTACGCGCACCGGTCCCGCATGCCTCACGGGGAGCTAGGGAGCATAAGAGGACGAGCGACGGGACTGCCGATGAGAGAGGACCGGGCCCGGAAGTGTTAAGTTTTGTTTATGTTCGTGTGGCCGGCAGTCGTCCGTGAGGGGCTGCCGGCCTTTTTACTTCTGTATTATTGTTTGTTTATTTTTGAATTAAAGTTTTATGAATGTTCGCCGGTTCCCGCCTCCTTCCTTCCCTACATTGAACTGTGTTACATTGGTGCCGAAACCCGGGAGGAAGGAGGGACATGCTGTCGAAGAGCCCTCGCCGCCGAGCGGCTTCGCGGTGCTGAGGAGTTCGGCAGCGCGGACGAGGGCGTCCGCCAGCGGCTGCCCGAGATCGTGGTGCTGGAACGATGGGATTCGGTGGGGACGGAGAGCCCGCGGCCGTGCTCCTGGGACGAGGTGGGATGGCGGCCATGGAGGGAGCTCGGGAGTGCCGGCTGCCCTCAGCCAGAAGCCATCGCCGGCCGCCAGGAGGCGGAGGAGGATCGGGCCGTCCACCGAACGTCCAGCACCACAGCATAGCACCGCGAGGAAGAGCCTCTCGGCTGGCTGAGGACCGAGCGACGGCGTGTCGGGGAACCGGACTATTTTTTTTTTCCTTTCTCCCCTCTCTCGTCCCTGTCGCTCGGGGTGCTCCCGGCTCCGTTCTCTCGTCTCGTCGGTGCTACCCCCAGGCGCTGGGGCTCTCAAGGGGGGGCCCCCCGGGGGGAGTAAGCGTTTCCTACAAAAGCTAGAGCAAGGATACAAATTCTTTGTTGAACAATACCTGTTTGATTATGAAGGTAAGTGTTTTGTTTTCTTTTAGTGTTAACGAAGGTGCTAGGATAAGTAATTGAATATGTGTTCTGTCAGTTTTTTTTCCACTGTTGTTAAATAGGCCCTTTTCACAATGACGTCACTTAACTTCCGCCTTTTCGCAAAGCAGTGTATCAGTTCAGTGTAAGGACTGAAACTCAGGGCTTTTGATTATCTAAAGATGGAGCTATAAAGTCACTTCTTTGGTGAGACAAGAATATTGTTAGCCTGAAGATAATTAAATGTTTATTCTTCAGTCAATAAAAATCTGCTTTAAATATTGTGTTGAAGTCTTTGGTTATTTTATTTCAATATCTATAATGTCTGATGTTGAGGTAGGCCTACACACAGTGTGGTTTTATTAGAAATTATATACTGCGCTGTTTAAATCGAAAATTAGGCCACTTCAGTAATGAAAAATTATTAGCCTAAAAGAATAATCTAATGCATTGATTTCATCCTCCATATTGTGTGGGATGATGTATTTTACTTATTTTAACTAGATTAGACAAGCGATGGATAAAAACACAGCATGGATGTATTCATTACTGATGTGTAGTGAGGCCAAACGGATCAGAGAAAAATATTTTAGGCTAACGTTCTGGGAACGTTCCCCTAATGTTAGTTTCTGGTTCCCAGAAAGTTTCTTTAAGGTTTGTTTTTGGTTATCTTTACGGAAAAAAAACGTTAGTTTCATGGTTTCTATAACGTTAAGGGAACGTTCCTGCACGTGCTCCTCCCGAACCTTGTTAATAAAACATAATTTACTTTTTTGCTATATTTTCTATTATTTATAATGTTTTATTTAAAAAATCTTTGACTAATATTTTGGCACAATGGCACCTCCCTTTGTGCGGCGCCCCTATGCACCGCCCCCTATGCACCGCATATACTGCATACCCCATTTTTGCAGCACAGCATCTAAGCCATATATATTTTATATATATTTATCATTACAGCATCTGGTATGTTTTCACTATGGAGCCTAAAGGTTTTGGAAAACAGAAATGTTTTGCTCAGCAAGAACAAAAGAAGGAACATTAACTGCCCATTAGGGGTGTTACGGTTCAAATTACTCACGGTTCGGTCTGTCACGGTTTTGGTTCGATTTGTGCTATGTTCAGGGAAAAGGAACTACTGACAAATAAAAATAAGAACAAATAATCAAGAAACATTTCATAACATCTAACGAATGTTTAAATAAATACTTTTAGCCAAACTAAATGTTGTGGTGTAACGTATTATGACTATCAACGAATACTTAGCAAACGAATTAAATAAAACGAAAGTGAAACTAAACATTAACTCGGATGCATCTACAGTACCAACCTAAACGAGATTTAGAGCTCGCCTTTTAGTGCAAACTCTTTCTCAGCTTCACGTCCGCCCTCCGCTATACCCGTTTTCACTTCACATATGAGTTGTGAATGGGTCTCACAAAGAAATACGTCATCAACTAGAATTTATCGTTTATATCGCGGGGAGACTACTTCCTATCGTGTGGGGAATTTCTACCGGTATATCGCAAACGATATAATATCGCCCATCCCTACATTGCATATGTACAAATTAAATAAAGACGAATCATAATTGAAGTTACAGAAGCTATTGAGTCACAAGCAGTGAGTGATTTCCTTGACTTTTAACAGACAGCAGTAATATGCTGCTGTCGCTTTAAGAGGAATGAAACGGATCCAGTACACAGATACTGTACACATGCGTTGTTTTTCGTCCGTTCACTTAAGACATAACCTACTATGTTTGTTAAGATACTCGACAAGAGGGGCATGTTGACCTACTTCGTGTGAGAATTTGTCCGTTTAAGTGCTTCAAAGACAACTCAATATTTGCGCCATGTCTGAGACTTCCTTATGCGCGCTTTGATCTTCTCACAGCGCGCAAGCGAGTTTTCTTGTGCATCATCTTGCACTTAAATGTTTAAATTGACAAGGCTTGAATGAGTTTAGTTTAAACAGCAACATGTGCTGTTCAGGTCTCACCTGCACTCGCGCGCTCACAACACCCGGGTGATGACAGCATAAATGACTGGTCATATTACAGCATACGTCAATCCTATTGAAATTTGTCTACGTTATTTGATTTGTTGTAGGTATTAAATGTGTATCCATCGACAAACATACATTAGCTGAACTTTGTCAGTCTGTTTTATGCATTATAATTTTTAACGAACCATATTATAATGCGTCGTCAGATTTAAGATGAGCCGCGGTTGGACCGTGTGCCGAACCGTTGGTGGAGAACCGTGCGGTTCAATTATTTACCGAGAACCGTTACACTCTGTAGCGAGGAAGGCGGGACGAGAGCCGTGGGGCAGGAAGGCGGGGCCGGTGGCGTGAGTGANACAAACAATAATACAGAAGTAAAAAGGCCGGCAGCCCCTCACGGACGACTGCCGGCCACACGAACATAAACAAAACTTAACACTTCCGGGCCCGGTCCTCTCTCATCGGCAGTCCCGTCGCTCGTCCTCTTATGCTCCCTAGCTCCCCGTGAGGCATGCGGGACCGGTGCGCGTACAGCTGATACTCATTATCACTCACGCCACCGGCCCCGCCTTCCTGCCCCACGGCTCTCGTCCCGCCTTCCTCGCTACAGAGTGTAACGGTTCTCGGTAAATAATTGAACCGCACGGTTCTCCACCAACGGTTCGGCACACGGTCCAACCGCGGCTCATCTTAAATCTGACGACGCATTATAATATGGTTCGTTAAAAATTATAATGCATAAAACAGACTGACAAAGTTCAGCTAATGTATGTTTGTCGATGGATACACATTTAATACCTACAACAAATCAAATAACGTAGACAAATTTCAATAGGATTGACGTATGCTGTAATATGACCAGTCATTTATGCTGTCATCACCCGGGTGTTGTGAGCGCGCGAGTGCAGGTGAGACCTGAACAGCACATGTTGCTGTTTAAACTAAACTCATTCAAGCCTTGTCAATTTAAACATTTAAGTGCAAGATGATGCACAAGAAAACTCGCTTGCGCGCTGTGAGAAGATCAAAGCGCGCATAAGGAAGTCTCAGACATGGCGCAAATATTGAGTTGTCTTTGAAGCACTTAAACGGACAAATTCTCACACGAAGTAGGTCAACATGCCCCTCTTGTCGAGTATCTTAACAAACATAGTAGGTTATGTCTTAAGTGAACGGACGAAAAACAACGCATGTGTACAGTATCTGTGTACTGGATCCGTTTCATTCCTCTTAAAGCGACAGCAGCATATTCCTGCTGTCTGTTAAAAGTCAAGGAAATCACTCACTGCTTGTGACTCAATAGCTTCTGTAACTTCAATTATGATTCGTCTTTATTTAATTTGTACATATGCAATCATTGCAATGTTATGTTTTATTTGATTACTTTAATCCATTTCTACCTTAAAAGGTATATATACAGTATCTTATTTAATTTTCTGCTTTGATCTGTTGTTTTATTGGTGCTGTTACTTGTAGCTTGATTATTTGTTCTTATTTTTATTTGTCAGTAGTTCCTTTTCCCTGAACATAGCACAAATCGAACCAAAACCGTGACAGACCGAACCGTGAGTAATTTGAACCGTAACACCCCTAATGGGCAGTTAATGTTCCTTCTTTTGTTCTTGCTGAGCAAAACATTTCTGTTTTCCAAAACCTTTAGGCTCCATAGTGAAAACATACCAGATGCTGTAATGATAAATATATATAAAATATATATGGCTTAGATGCTGTGCTGCAAAAATGGGGTATGCAGTATATGCGGTGCATAGGGGGCGGTGCATAGGGGCGCCGCACAAAGGGAGGTGCCATTGTGCCAAAATATTAGTCAAAGATTTTTTAAATAAAACATTATAAATAATAGAAAATATAGCAAAAAAGTAAATTATGTTTTATTAACAAGGTTCGGGAGGAGCACGTGCAGGAACGTTCCCTTAACGTTATAGAAACCATGAAACTAACGTTTTTTTTCCGTAAAGATAACCAAAAACAAACCTTAAAGAAACTTTCTGGGAACCAGAAACTAACATTAGGGGAACGTTCCCAGAACGTTAGCCTAAAATATTTTTCTCTGATCCGTTTGGCCTCACTACACATCAGTAATGAATACATCCATGCTGTGTTTTTATCCATCGCTTGTCTAATCTAGTTAAAATAAGTAAAATACATCATCCCACACAATATGGAGGATGAAATCAATGCATTAGATTATTCTTTTAGGCTAATAATTTTTCATTACTGAAGTGGCCTAATTTTCGATTTAAACAGCGCAGTATATAATTTCTAATAAAACCACACTGTGTGTAGGCCTACCTCAACATCAGACATTATAGATATTGAAATAAAATAACCAAAGACTTCAACACAATATTTAAAGCAGATTTTTATTGACTGAAGAATAAACATTTAATTATCTTCAGGCTAACAATATTCTTGTCTCACCAAAGAAGTGACTTTATAGCTCCATCTTTAGATAATCAAAAGCCCTGAGTTTCAGTCCTTACACTGAACTGATACACTGCTTTGCGAAAAGGCGGAAGTTAAGTGACGTCATTGTGAAAAGGGCCTATTTAACAACAGTGGAAAAAAAACTGACAGAACACATATTCAATTACTTATCCTAGCACCTTCGTTAACACTAAAAGAAAACAAAACACTTACCTTCATAATCAAACAGGTATTGTTCAACAAAGAATTTGTATCCTTGCTCTAGCTTTTGTAGGAAACTTTTCCTCGTCGAAGCAGGGACCAGGAGACCAGAGGTGGGTAGAGTAGCCAAAATCTTTACTCAAGTAAAAGTAAAAGTCACTATTTTAAAAATTACTTGAGTAAAAGTAAAAAAGTATGCAATGAAAAAACTACTCAAGTAGCTAGTTACTTAGTATCTGATTATATAGGCCTTCTACATTAAATTAATATTAATGCCAATATTTTAATATTACATTTTGATCAATATTTTTAATTATCATAAGCAGATATCTTTGCAATATACTAGAGAGACTAAAGAATAGACAAACACAGAAGAGACAAGCATTTCTGTAAATTTCATCTAGTCCTGATGTCAATGTAGTTTACACAACTTACTTAGAATAATAGACCATGTCAAACTAAAGCATTAACTAAACTCAGAGCATTTCCTAAGATGATCTAGAACATCTGCAGTGCTCTCTTAAATGAAATACACATTTTTGAACAAAGCTCATGTTTTCTCGTGTTGTGTCACGTGTGTGTTGTGAAACGCTCTTACTTGTAAACAAACAGTAAACAGTGAACCACACGCCCATCAACAAGTTTTCTTCCTTCTGTTCTTCAAATGTATATTTCTGCAAGCCCACGTCTCTGTGTCTGACAGGTAACGCGCATGTTGCTGTGTCTGACGAACAGGTCGCGCGGGTGCGCGCATATGGCGGGCATTTATCATTGCTGGCAAACAATATGACACATTTGCAGTTTTGATTGTATAGATATAGATTAATATCCACTTCATCCAACGCTCTTTGTGTTCTGCGTGTTCTTAAGTTTCGCGCTACGAGGAGTGAGTAATCCTGCTTCAGATGATTCAGATCGTGCTGCGAACTGAACAAATCATTTGAACTGATTCATTAGCCTATTCAAGTGGTTTTGCCCATTGTTCAATTAATGCTTTCAAAAGAATCGACTCAAAAGAATCGATCACTCGGGAATGCCCGTAAAAAGAGACGACAACCTTGAAATAAACAACGCGTTTTAAAAAGCATATTTTAAAATGAAGGAACGAAGGAACGTCACGCAATGTAAGTTATGTAACGAAGTAAAAGTACAGATTTTCTATTAGAAATTTACTCAAGTAAGAGTAAAAGTACACACTTTTAATTTTACTTAAAAAGTACATATTTTCCAAAATGTTACTCAAGTAAAAGTAACGAATTAAATGTAGCGCGTTACTACCCACCTCTGCAGGAGACGTTGGGATATCTTTCATACATAAGTTCTCTTTATTGAGGACTCGCTGTGCGTCGCTGTAGTCATCAAAGTCTGACTTTTAGTTCAGCACAGTAGAGTTTTATACCTTTCAAGGGGGCGGGATACATAGAGGTGAAGATGATTTACACAAAGCATGCAAATGCAATACAGGAATCAGCCCGTTACCGGAATTGTCCCAGCCAAGGTCTCATCAGCATAACAGTGTCATTCAAATGCATAGGTGCTAATCCAATCAGCCTGAGAGTATTGCCCATACCTTCACATTATCATAGAGACCGATATGCACCGATATCGATACCAGTATCGGGTATAGGCCGATACCAAGCTCATGTACTCGCACTGGTAATGACACACCGATACCTCACGTGACATACATAGAGCCCTATGATTTCCGAAATGCTTAAAACGCGGACGGAATAGAGGAATCCAGGCATAAAAACAGAATTTGCTGTACAACACGGAATCTGGCAAATGTATTGTTTCCTAAAAAGAAATTAGCGCTGAACTGCTAACAGCTAACGTAACAGCTAACGAAATATTCAGATACTGTTTAAATTAGAGGTGCACCGATTGACCGGCCAGAGACCGGAATCGGCCGGTTTTTCGTATGATCGGCGGGACCGGTGACCGGCCGGTCAGTCTCACGTCTCGCCGATTCCAAGCCGATCTTCTGTTGCCGGTGATGCGGGCAAGAACGTCACAGCCGTCAGTACACTCAAATCTGCAAGTAAACATGTAAACGTGCGCGCGCACAGCCTGTCTTTAACGGCTCGTTTATACTCGCATGTGGGTCCACCGGACCGCGAGTCTCTGCTGACTGACGCGCGTCTCTCATGTCCGCTGACTGCACGCGCATCATGTACTGTACAGACTGTAGTTCATCTCTCGCTGCTCCGTCTACATGGGGTATGTATGCTAACAGTGATGCTAAACTCACGTTGAAGTCGTTCACTCTGTTTAAAACAAACGTAAATTCCATTCAACCTGATTGCTTGTCTTGCGTTAAAACTGTGGTCATTTCACCTAGGTAAAATGACATTCAACACGACTTCTACTTGTTTTTAAAAATCCAAAATATAAAAAAATGAATAAATCAACCAATATATGTGATAAATATCTGATTGAGTTCTTTACTATCACAAAAAAACTGCAAATACATATACGTCTTTAGAGTAGAATTCACTCATAAGAGTTTTAACTTTTTTATTGAAGTTGCAGCAAAAATCAATCAACCCACTTCTTTTAATACTACAGACCCAAGATAAAGACAATTTATTTTACATTTCAGAAAAAATGAAATAAAGCAATGTTAGTTTCATAAACAGAAACCGACAAGAATAAAGTTGAAGTAGGCTATTTTATTGTTATCTTAGACTTTTGTGAGATGAGTACAAAATGAAAAAGGTAAATTAAGTGACATGTTTAGTTATATTTTCTTATTAGTACTTCTTTTCAGTCACAGAGTTCTTCAATTTAAGAGTTGTTTGGGAAAGAGAAGATCCTGTAATTTAATGCAGCTTGGAGAACTGCATTTAGGGAAATTTGGGGATATTGTAATGTTCAATCATTTATTCAATGAAAATAAAGAAAATGTGTATTGAAGAAAAGTTAATATGGTTTTATATACAGTATACTGTCAATGATAGTTTGTGGATAGAAAATCGGAATCGGCAAAAATCCGAATCGGCAAAGAAAATTGCAATCGGTGCATCTCTAGTTTAAATATGTATTCTGCTTGTTTTGCGTGACTGTGTGTGAAAGAGTGGTGCGGTTGCGTGTACTGAACCTGAACGCATTGTGCTTGTGAAGCTTTCAGAGCCAGCGTTTCACTGCACGAGGACCCGAACACATAACAAACACCATTTGCGGCGATCCGTCAAAATAAAAGTCCGGTTGTCTTGAACAAGTTATAATACACTCACATTTTACCACACCATCCCCCTTGAATTTTTTATAATTCGAATTCGAATGTAATTTTACTTGAATAAACTGAAGTAAATGTGCTAGTAAAATTGTGCTACTTATCATAAAAAATAGAACTGAATTAAAAAATAGTGCTTAAATTTAAGTAGACCTAAAAACAAAAGAAAAAACGAAAATGTACCAGTAAGATACTGGTTTATTAACATAATTGTACATTATACAGGCATCGGTATCAGCGAGTACCAGAAAAATAATATCGGTACTCGGTCTTTAAAAAATGGTATCGGTGCATCCCTAACTATAATCCAATTATGTATTATATTTTCTAAGGGGTACCAACAAATGTGCCCTGACCATTTTAGAATATCTTTGTAGAATAAGCAATAATTCATCTCTTTCCACAGCTTCTTTGCTTTATTCTATGACATACCAAAGGCATGCAAGTATGCATGATAGAATAGCTTTTAATTTCATCACTCTTCAGGAGGAATGAAGCATTATTTCAATGAGCTGTAAGGGTACCAACAAATTTGAGCACGTCTGTATATATATATATGTTTTATTTTTTATTATGGAAATCTGTGTATGATGTTTCAGAGATATATCACGGGGTTATGAGGAGATCCCTGTGCCGTGTGTGAATGGGGTGGACCATGAGCCCTGCCCCATCAACTTCAAATACGTTCCAGAGAGCTGTTTCACCTCTCAAGTCAATATAGATGAGAACATAACACACTTACAGGTAGGAGGCACAGTATGATACTGGTATAAACCATAACGAGGTTAATGCTTTTAATATATCTCTTTATGTGATGTTTCTCCTTGTCTCTTTGAAACAGCACTGTAGCTGTAAAGGGGACTGTGCTTCTAGCAGCTGTATCTGCGGTCAGCTCAGCATGCGCTGTTGGTATGACAAGGTAAGGCACTGCTAGTATTTGCTTTAGTGGTGTTGTCCTGTTAAGCATTACTAAACTTTTCGAAATGATCTCTTGGTACAGGATGGCCGCTTGCTGAAAGATTTCTGCAGGGATGACCCACCCTTCTTGTTTGAGTGCAACCATGCATGTTCCTGTTGGAGAACATGTCGCAATAGAGTGATACAGAATGGGCTCAAGTAATATGGCCAATATGTGTAATGCATTGTAATGTAAACTCTATATTTATGTTGGTATACGTTTATATTTTGTAATGTTTGTATTCGCAGGGTGGGACTACAGGTATTTAGGACTGAGAAGATGGGCTGGGGGGTCCGCGTACTGCAGGATATTCCTGAGGGAGCTTTCATATGCGAGTATGGTCTTCTTGTTTAGATCTCCTGCTTTACACGTTAACATTTAGTGCAATGTGTTGTTTTCTTTTTAAATACCGAGACATTTAAAACTGCAGGGTGTAATTTCAGCACTATTAGTGGCACCAAACTGAATTGCACAAAAATTGACTATTTACATTTCTCAAACACTCTCTGTCTGTCATTTTTCAGAAAAAAGGTTGTCCCAAACCATTAAGTCATGTGAGCTGTGTTGAACCAGTATCGCTATCAATGGCAGGCGTAAATAAATTTAATATTGAATTACACAACAATTTTATACTGTACTTTATACAAATATTGAGGAAACTTTGTCTGGTTTCTAAAGTACTCTTGTACAGATTCCAACATCAAGGGTAGTTTAATGTGAAATTTGTTACAGAAATGAAAGCCATTACAGGAATTATGAATTATTCAATTATGATTAATCTCATGCTGTTTTGGTCAAATACTTCTTCCCTGAGGTTTTGCTGTCTGTTCAGGTTTGCAGGTGAGATCATTTCAGATGGAGAAGCTAATGCTCGAGATGACGACTCGTACATGTTCAACCTAGAGAATAAGGTAAGTTTAAAAGTCTTCACATGATTTTGCTTAAAGAGCCAGCTTGTAAATAATAAAATCTTACAGTTAATACTCGTGGCCTTCAGAGGGCGCTACAGTACATTTAAATGGGGGTAAAGCTCAACTGTGCAATGGTAAAATCAATGCACATCTCCTTTATGTTGCATGTTTATGTGTATTTAATAGTGATAACTTTTTATTTTTTAGGTTGGACAGGTCTACTGCATCGATGCTCAATTTTACGGTAATGTTGGCAGGTTTATAAATCATCATTGCGACCCTAATTTGTTTCCGGTACGTGTGTTCACCAAACACCAGGACCTCCGCTTTCCTCGAATTGCACTCTATGCAAGCAGGCCTATTCACACTGGAGACGAGTTAGGGTAGGTCCTTTCCTGACCAAAGGAACATTTCTGATTTCTTTCATAAACATTCATGCATTTTTGTGTGAGACAATTGTGTGAGAGAGCTGAGAATAAAAGTTGCTTTTTTCTCCCATCAGGTTTGACTATGGCGATCCCTACTGGCAAATCAAGAAAAAGTACTTCTCTTGTCATTGTGGCTCGGCAAAATGTAGATACTCCATTCTGGGCCAGGACAATGCGGAAGGCTCAGTCCGAGCACACAGTGATCAGACCGCTGCTCAGGTGGAACACATTCAGTCAGCTAACACAATTGTAGCAATAGTGCAACCCTGAGCCCTGCTTCATAAACATGGACCTTCAACAATTAACTGCATGCAGGAGTACAATGCATTGTTTTGCAACTCCCAGCTCCAAGGAAAAAACTGAACAAAGATAAAACATCATTTATTTTATATCAGAGAGCCATTGGACAGCATTTGCAATTTGAACAGAATGAATATTTAAGGGAGTGTTTTACAGAAATTTGTTTCTCTAGAATCATGGAGAGGATCCGTAATTGTATGAAAAAGCATACATTATCCAAGTAAATGGATTGAGTATTTTTTAGAAATAACATTTTATACATCCTGTATTAAATGTAAATGAATTTTAGCATTTTATCATGATCAGAAATGGTGGAGAAAATTACTGCACAATTTTTTAATTATCAGGGCTGTTTTCTAAGTTTGTTCCGCACGTTGACATTTTACTATGAATTTCAATATCATGCCCATAAGAAATAAAGCTTTCCATGGTGTTTTTAATTATTAATTCATTTGTAATGTATGTGGTCTTCAGTCATAAGCACGCTATCCTTTTCACTAATGCAATACACATTTAAGCTTTCATTTAATTTTCAAGATATTTTCAAGGTTCTCTCGTACAAATTCCAAGTCAGGCATTTTAATGGCAATCTGACACTGACGGCGCGAGAAAACGTCCCGATTTGCCCCACCCAGTCCACCCTATTCTGAATGAGCAACGATCTGTTTTTGTTTGCCGTTGTGGGAAGTGGTTCTATACAAAAGCTATCAATTCCCGTTAAACATCTTTAAAGAAACAGTTTAATGCACCGCTGGCAAGCTACATGCTGTCTTTTCCCCTCTTGCCCCAGTGCCATGGATACTGTAGCGGCACAGGTGGAGCCATTGACAGGCTGCTTCAGAGTCACGTGATCTGATTTAGAAGAAGCAGCGGCTGCAGAAATTGGTAACATTGCATTGCCAGGCTCTGCTCGCGTGAAAAGGAGGCTTTAATATCGTTTGCTCGTTTTAATTCCAGCCAGCTAAACTCGAAAGCGACGGACTACGCGTATTATCATCCGTAAGAAGGAAGAGCATTCGCCTGACTGAGGGGAAACATCGCAGCATCTTCTACAACAGCATTGCAACCAAGGAAGTAGGATCCCGAATCTGTGGTCTTGGCTCGGTTTTATAACCAACACTGTTTTAACGGCACCTTTACGTCTCTTTTTTTGTCACGACTGTACTTTTTCGTGAAATTGTGTATTACCCAAATCCTTCGCGCGAGGTGTGTGAATGATGATTATTGGATATGATCATTCGGCTTTTGATGGATTGTGTAATACGGGACGATAAACTTTAACCGGCGTTCGGTTCGTGACAGCGTTTGCGGGGAGATGTAATTTACAGAGATGTATTTAACAACTGGATTACTTTAAGAAACTTGCTGTCTTTATTTGCTGGGTGAACAAGCTCTTCTGGATGCCAGACCTATACAGATGAGAAGAACTGGTGGCTGGGACTACATCGCGTGTTGTGATGCTTCTTCTTTACACGCTGTCTGATGTGAATTTGGATTTCTATAGTCAAATCTGTGCGTTTTTAGAATGGCTCGCTTCGAAGACGATCTCCCGACTCGGTATGGAGGCGGTGGCTCTCCAGCGGGTCAAGGCAGAGGGGCAAGCCGGCAGCCAGGCCCCCCGGGCGTGCAGAGGATGTATAAGCAAACAATGGCCCAAAGAGCCCGGACAATGGCCATATACAACCCGATACCGGTCAAACAGAACTGCCTCACAGTCAACCGATCCCTTTTCATCTTCAGCGAAGATAATATTATTCGGAAATATGCAAAGAAAATAACAGAGTGGCCATATCCTTTACGCACACCGCAGGCATTTGCAACAGGGCAAAATAGCCTAATATGTCATGTTTCAATCGCATCGATTTGACATTTAGTACTTTAGTTAAAGTCGCAAAACTTTGATCTTGTTGATATCTCGGTGGAAATGACATAAGCAGTTGCAGTTGTTCTGTTACAGTATGGTCTGTTATGTCACCTACCTTCAGAAGAAAAGCACACATAGGATCTAAATGACATGGAGTAAACAGGGTGTTGTCTCACTGGTGGAGCAAACATCATTAGAAAGGGATTTCAGCCTGATTTCATTCACACAATAACCATGACAAATGTCTTTAATACACATTTGAGATTTATATGCGAGAATAAGTCATAATGCCTTTGTGAAATTCTAAAATCACATATAACACTCGTAGAAGTGTAATAGAAGTTTTTAGTGTTTTTGCCCCTTTCATTCACTGCGGTATTGATCCTTTTTAGTCAGGCAACGAACCTCTCTGTCGCTCATAGCAACCAAAGCAGCTCTCGCATTAGGCTGCCTAAATTGCTGTGCGTTCTCCGGAGACTTGCTTATGGGAATACCAGTCATAAAGTAACTGAGATGTGCCCATTATTCTACACTTTCTAATATAACAGCATTCGCCGCATGTAAACAGGCTCCATATTGCAGCACAGTCAAACGACAATAAAGTTGATAGTCTGGCCAATTTATACGAACCGGTTTAGTAGTATAATGTTTTTAGCACAAGTATCGTACTTAAGGCCTGAACATCAATCCTCTGAACGGTATTGTTTTTAATTGCGGTGTGTATGTGAAATTAAATACTCGTTTTCCTTAACGTGGGAAAGTTTAAGGAGCTGTTTTGGCTCATAACAAAGCGCTCTCCAAGGTGCTGAAACGCCTCCGCTTCACTCCTACGGGATGGAGGGATGCCCATGGTTCATGAAAAATGCAGTTAAGTTACATAGCATAAAATTATTTTATATCTTTTGAAATTTGACATATAGATCGAGTTTACATTTTTTAAAATTGGGGCGCTTTCCAGGACAGGGCTTCAGACTAGTCCCAGACTAACTGAAATGTTAGAGGCGTCTTAAACGAAAACAATTTATACTGGCATATCTTAAAATATATCAGTGCGATTGTTTTGTCTCAAGATGCTCACCAGTAATGTTTTTTGTAAAGTATGTTTTATAACACAATTTAAATATCCTAATTTAAGGCCTATTCCTGGTTTAAGATAATCCTTGTTCGGGAAACCGCCCCATAGTTGGCTAAATTCATTTTAGTACACCTTGTTGAACACGTGATCATGCTTTGTCAGCAGTCTCACCCTGTCGAAAAAACAGCATATGCTGGTTAGGTAGGTTTTGAAGCACGGTAGCTGGTTTATGCTGGTTTAAATTGGTCATTTGCTGGTTTAAGATGGTCAAGTACTAGTTTAAGATGGTCATGAGCTGGTCCTAAACTGGTCATGTGCTGGTTTAAGATCGTCCTGAGCTACACAAGCTACCATGCTTCAAAACCTAACTAACCAGCATATGCTGTTTTTTTCAACAGGGCAGTCACCAAATAAATATTCAATATAAGCAGAACAATGTCTAATAATAATATATAATATCTTATTATCTCAAATCACTCCTATACGTGTAGAAGTAAAAAGTGAAATAACAAAATTCTATATGTCTACGATGCCTTTTGTTCAGACTCTCAAGAATGTGTCGCCACAAGTCTGACGCAAATGTGTTTTAAAGAGTGCCATGGGAAATAATCATCATTCCCTCTTAACAGCAGATCTGTGAGTGTGTGACGCAGTTTACGCAGCTGTTGGTTGGTTCATAAGGTACCTGAGATTAAGTGAGATCATTTATTACAGTTGAGAATTGGCAGTGAAATTGAAGTGTGGCACACAAATCTTGAAGCTTGAAATCGTATCTTTTGAAAGTTATCATGCTGTTCTGTGTTCTTTTACTGGTTTTCATTGATTTCCATCTTCCAGATTCTGAGATGAGCATGTTATTGTTGGAAATTCACACATGTTTGTATTTCATGGGCTCTTTCCTTAACAACCTCACTCCATTCGAGTACATGATTCTTGCCACCATCATAGCAAACTGCATAGTACTGGGTTTAGAGCAGCATTTACCTGCGTTAGACAAGACACCCATGTCAAAACGGCTGGTAAGTTGCAATTTTTGTTTCAGTATATTATACATGTAATTGCCTTTTGAGAACCCTAATCTATTTAAAAAGTTTTTCTTTTGTACCAAAAGTAATTGCATCACTCATCATGGTTGTTACATGTTGTGATTGCTATTTGAGTGACTATAATGAAAGAAGAGTGAAAACACAGGAAAGTAGTAACATTCGTACGAAATCTGTGACCAAATTCAGAAAGATTTATGTTAGTCTTTACTCTGTGCCTTGTGTATTTTGCCCCAATAACATGTCATATCTCTTCTCTTTCATGACAGGATGACACAGAACCCTACTTCATTGGAATATTTTGTTTCGAGGCCGGGATCAAGATCATTGCCCTAGGCTTTGCTTTTCATAAAGACTCCTATCTGCGCAATGGGTGGAATGTGATGGATTTTGTTGTTGTGTTGACGGGGTAAGTTTAAATGAAACACCTTTTACTAAAACAACCTTTTATACAGTACACAAGGCAAAGACCATGGTGAGGAAATAAACAACCTTTTTTTTTGTCATTGTGTTGCTATTGTTGACAAAGAGCTCAGTGGATCTGAGTGGTGAGGAAGCAATTTGGTCTGTTTGACCCTGGCACAGGCAGTGTAGCAGAGGTTTTGTACATAGATAAATGATGATTGTGAGTATTCGCTGCGGTCAGACCGGGGGCTGGTGAGTGGGTGCAGTGAGTCTGGTTTGGGCTTCAACAGTGTGACTATCTGCTGCTTTGGAAGTGGAATGGGTTGAAGAGCGAGTTCAACAAGGCATGTGGAGAGAACATTCTGACCCTTATTCTTCGACTTTATAACCTGGTGTACAGTACATGATTCTTTTGTTTTGCCTGGAGATGTTACTGGAGTTACTTGTATTAGTTTTGAGGTGTTTCTGAAATGGATTTAGTTTTAGAACCAATGCGTCTCAAATGGCATTTTGTACTGTTTAACAAATTTAAATTATATAATTGACAAGCACTGTTTTAAAGTCTTGGTTGGTATAATTACAGATCTTAATGAGAGTGCCAATTGGGGGTTGCGTCATGGTAGTGTATTCAGCAGTAGGGTGTAAAAAGGATCCGCTAAAGGTCATTGAATATTGAAGTGAAAATGATGCTACTTAAAATGAGTCTAAAGTAACACAGCTGTACTGGCTCTACTGGTTGACATGCCCCAGTGATCTGCTCTCATCCCAGGGGACAGACACAGTGTTACGGTGAATCTTGTCCCTGTATGGTTACTGGGAGCGCTAGGGAGTGTCCTGCCTGGCTAATGGCTGGGAGCTTAATTTTGTGCATCCACAAAGGCTTACGTCACCTCTTCACCTAACTGCAATAAACTGATTTAGTGGAAGCAGTTCTCTTCCTGCAGAGCAAACAGCTGCGTTCGAGGCCGGATTCAGAGCCATGTTTTTGCCTCTGGAAATCTTCGACGGTCAATGATTTGTATTTGGTGCTTTTAATTAGGGCTGCAGCTATCAATTATTTTAGTAATCGAGTATTCTACTGATTTTCCATCGATTAATAGGGTATTCGGATAATAAGTACTTTTTCTTTATTAAAGAGCAATACTAAATATACAAGAGAAAATAAGACAGGCCTCTTAAAATGAACAACTAATTTGTTTCCTTTTTAGAAAAATGTACATATTTATTGCTGAAATTGCATACATTAATATCTGTGAAAACTAAACCCATTTAGTACATTCCATTGCCATATATCATTCAAAATGGAATGTAATACAAATGTAAAAATAAGAAACATTAATAAAAATAGAAAGAATCATTTCAAAGGTAAACAACTAACTTCAGCATATGCATGATGCATTTAGTTGATCTAAATAAGTTTTAGTTTATTTTTTTACTACTAAATAGTAATATATTTGTCCACATAAAAATACAGAGTTAACCGGATTTATAATTTGGCAGGTTGTCGGAAGACGCTTATTTTTTAATGTCTATTTCTTCACTCAAACAATGAAATGTTCGTGAAATAAACTCTCAGAGCAACTCTGGAGATGACGTTCATGTGTTCATGTCCTCATAAAGTGCAGACGCAGACAAATTCATGAGCATCACGCATGTAGCATGTTAAACTGTGCAGTTCATTCACGCAGAACAGCCAGATGACATGTGTAAATAACAGGATTCGCCATCCACTAGTCAGCATCTAGTTTTATGGACTCAATGCAGCCGGAAAACAAGTTTCACTCGCAAAATAGACTAAAACTAAGTAACATAGCATTTCACCATTTCAATAAGCTATCACTTATTTATCATCATGAGAAATACGTGTGAGCGTGTGAACAGACTAAAGTGCGTGTGTTTCACGGTGAATGCATGAGACTTGAGAGCCCTGTAACATGTATAGAGTTTAGCGGGCTGTGCGTCAGTGATAACGGTCCATGGGGAAAACGCAGTGCTCCGTGTGTACTGTAGTTAAATGGATTAAACGAAGCTTGCCTCGATGATTTTTTTGTATTCGAATTACTCGAGTTACTCGAGGAATCGTTTCAGCCCTACTTTTAATGCATGCAGAAATATATATTCACTCTGTTTTAGGGATGCACGATAAATTATCGGCCATAGATAATAAAGTTTAGGCCGATATATTATAGCCGATAAAGCATAAATCATTTCGCCTGGTTAAACTTCTTCAGCTACAAGCTGCTCATAGTTAAAATACAGCACAGTACTGTCTTTCTGTCGTGATCATTCACTTACTGCTATTAGCAAAACATTGTTGATGTTGGTACAGTATGTAGATACAGTATTTATGAATGTGTAAATTATAGGAACATAAGCATATTGTTTGAATCAGACTGCTGTCTGAATGCTTTCTGTCTTGAGACCTGTTAGACATGTGGCTACTAAGAACATTTTTCTGGGTTGCTTTGGAAGAACATCTATATATTTTTTTATTAAATAAAAAATACCAGAAAAGTTTGAAGGTTAAAGAATCGTAAAGTAGGCTTGGTACATGATTTTAAGTGGAAAGAATGGAACTAATGGTGACCTTGTTTTCTGCAGTGAATGTTTTCAAATAAAACTTTTTGCCTTTTGTCTCAGTCTTAGGGAATTTTATATTAATATTTAGATACTGTATATGTCATGAATGGTGGGTGGTGAGAGACACGGAGACAGAGGACCCACGTGCAGACAGCGGGTAAGGGGTTAACACAAACTTTAATAAATAAAAAGCAACAAAACAAAGACCCACGTGGGGGTAAAGTAACAAACATAGAAACAGGAACAAGACTAACTAAACTAACAGGACTAGACTAAAACACATCACAACTACAAAATAAACTAAACTAACTCAAAGACAGGAACTCACCACATTACACAAACACGACACAGTACAATGAACCAGCACGAGACAGAAGACACAAGGGCATTATAAAGGGGATAAATCAAGAGGGGACAGGTGCAGGACATGAACTAATTAACAAACAATAACGAGGAGACGAAAGGGCGGGAACAGAGACGCCACACCGGAGAGTGGAAGACCAACAGGGACAAAACGTCACTCTCCACATAAAACAAGAGGTTCTATCATGGTTCTGCCACTAGGTCAAGAGAAGCAAGACAAGGTGGGGCAGAACCATGACAGAAGCCCCTCCTTAACTCTCCACATAAAACAAGAGGTTCTATCATGGTTCTGCCACTAGGTCAAGAGAAGCAAGACAAGGTGGGGCAGAACCATGACAGTATATCGGCCAATATATCGGTTATCGGCTTTCAATGCTAAAGAAGTACCGGTTATCGTTATCGGCCAAAATTTACATATCGGTATAACCCTACTCCGTTTGCTTGCTTTTTGTTTTATTTATGGTCAGATGATTTGCCCATCTCCATCACCTCCAGTGTGGGCTGGCCCTTCACTAATACCATAATGTGTTTGATGGGAAATGGATGTGCTTCATTAAACCGGAGCAGAGCTGTGTGATGTAATAATAATGGTAATCATTTTATACCCTAAAAGCTTGAGGTCTGCCACACGAGCAGTTTAGTCGTTTGATCAGTCCCACTCAAGAATGACTTATTAAACCCTGACTGCCGTTCGATCATCAGGATGTAACCGATACACTGCATGGAAAAGTGCTTAGTGGAGTCCTGTTGCTGTAAGAATTGTACTCGTTTATCATTAGTAGGCTCCTATTAGATAAATTTGACTTGCCACTTATAAGTTGTACCTACTTGTATACAGATCGCTGAAATAGGTGTCATGAAATTTTAAGTTTATCCCCATAACTGCCATTTGCTTTGTAAGTTGGAAATGAAATGGCTGGGAATGGCTCTCCTGTTTTGGCCAAGTGGTAGATATCCTTAGGACAACATCATGTTGACCCTGGGACAACATTTAAATCAATAAAAGAAATAAATTTACAGTTTATTTTAAGTTTAATCTTCCAACCAGGATTAGGTGCTTCTAGACCATTGTTTTTCACTTATCATTTCCCTTTGATTTTAGGGGTAAGTTATGGTTAGGGTTGGGGTTTGGTGTGTGTTTAGGTTTTATTTATAAAAATGTCGTCCTTAGGTCAACAAAATATGTTGTCCTGAGGACATCAACCACTTGGCAAAATCAGGTCGAGCGGCTGGGAACGGCCTATGCTTTTTTGTAAAATGTAACAATAAAAAGTATTCTCTGTTGTTGATGTCAGATTGGTCTTGGCTACGTCAGATTTAGGGTTTTAAACACTTTTTAGGAGGATCTGCTGTTATTTTCAATCTGAAGTAATGCTTACAGTATGTGCTCTCATAATCGGAATGTCGCATATGTCTCTTCATCTTTATTTGATTTAAAGTCATTAGAATATCATTTTTATCTGTGAATATCCTCTAGATGAAAAATTATTGGAAGCCCGCAAAAAATCTTCACAGATTCACAATAGCCTATACTATTATTTCACACATCGTCGTTCTTCTGAAACCTCAGATGTTCAAATTCGCTGTTTTACAGGGAATGGAAAAAACACTGCACTTTTTAAATGATTAAATACTGTGTTGTCAAAGTTGACAAGCACTTTTTAATGTTTTTTATTGGTTAGATATTTGCAAAACCCAGTGACAAACATAAAGGATGACTAATAACAATGATTTATGGCAAATAAAAATGTCAAATTTGATTCATACAGTAACTCAGAATAATAGAGTCATGTCTTTAAGGTAAACTTCCATTTCTTGCCCGCTTTAATAAGGGCTCAAAAAGACGTTTGGACTTGCTAATAAGAGAATATATCTCACCCTATAGGCTCACAAGCCGATCAATATTGTATTGAACCAAACAATAAGGGAACAGCTTTGCTACAGCACACTCTATGGCTGTGCTCTCCAGCAGCCTTGTTCCACACTGCTTGGGTGAGAGGCGTGGCCATCACATCGCTGTTGATCTCGAGATGAGCCGAATGACTGCTGGGGTTCCCCGCTCAGATCAATCGCTCTTAATGAGCCTCTTGAGGTCCCTGGAGGGCGATTATGTTCAGCCTCGTGTTCTTCTGGACCCCTATAGAAAAGGGACCTGGGGGGGGGCTTTGAATGTTTTGTCGAGGAAATGTTTCTGTGTTTGGATAGAGCCAGATTGTGATGCCTCGCCCTTAGATCTTCTGTTAGGCCTTGTAGGCCTTGTGTGCTGCGAGACTGCATCCAATAATGCTTTGCAAGAAAGCAGGCACTGCTTTATGTTCTAAATCTGTCTCCTGTAATATTAAGTTTTTGAATATGGGTTCTGTTTGCCTGTTTTTCACTTATTTGTTTTGAACCGTTGGTAGGAAAGTGAAATGATGAAACCTTGTGTTATATGACATTTATTTTGCATTGAGTGAATAATAACATCTTTAAGATGTAATAATTATCTTTATATTGGAGTCATTTAATGCATGTTTGTCTGCATATTGTTGTTGATAATCGCAGCTTGTTTAGGATGATAAAAAACACTCGCTGTGATTTAATGATTTATTGGCAGCACTTTACAATGAAGTATACATTAACGTTAGTTGACGAATAAGGGATCATGAACTAACAATGACTACAGTATTTATGTTAATAAAAAATGTAGGCCTATTTCTGTATGTAGAAGTACGGTATACATTCGGTAACACTTTACAATAAGTTTGTATTTGTAACTTTTGTTAATGCATTAGCTATAATAACTAACAATAAACAATATTTCAAATCTTTATTAATCTCAGTTCATATTAATTTCAGCATTTACTAATACATTTTTAAAATCAATAGCTGCATTCACACCAAACGCGAAGCATTGCATTCCTCGCAGGAATAGTTTGTTATTTTCTCGTGAGTGATGCAAAAACATCACACGACGGGGAGTGTCTTCACGCATCCGTCACACTGATTTTTCGCTCGATTTTTTTGCACGTCAATCGCGTTGCCCGGCACGAGTTTGTGTCTATTCGCATCTTTGCATTGACTTTGTATGTCATTTACTTGCGCAAATCATGAACGCTGCATAACTGTTAACATTAGTTAATGCTCATTGAACTAACATGAGAAATTATATTGGCAATTACTAACATTAACAAAGATTAATAAAACATATATTGCTCTTTATTAGTTCATGTTAGCTAATGCATTTACTAATGATAGCAAATACAACTTTTTTGGAAAGTGTTATAAGTATTGTTGATTGTTAGTTCATGTTAACTCTTCTATTCTATTATCTAATTTTAATGAATAGATTCCTACTGTAAAGTGTTACCGTTTGTCTACTGTAAACATCTGAGAGAACATGATTCAGAATACTCGTCTTTTCCTGCAATGTACTGTATGTGCTCATTCTGTATTCTACGGCTCCATCTGTTTAGGGATGTGTAGGTGGTATGGAATATCCTGCTGCTTCTAACAAAATGTCAGGAACCAAAGCTAAGCCTTAAACACCATCTGTCCAGAGCTTTTACTTTTGCTTTGTCCTGTTTGATCACTGTTGCTGGGAGTAATTGACTTACAAAATGCTGGACGTGCCCAGTTGTACATCCCAGCCCTTGAGAAACAATGTTGAACGAACAGCTCATCCAAAAATTTAATCCATATTGACTTCTATTGTTTGGCCGAAAAACAGCTTACATTCGTTTTGCAAAAAAATAAAGTCTTACAGGTGTAAAATGACTATATACAATTTTTTGGGGCGTATTGCCGTTGCTTTGTTGTTCCGTTAAAGAACCACATAAAAGAACTGAAAAGGCAGAGAGTGGTCAAGCTCCCCTTGTACAGAACGTACAATTATATTGTGTATTCAAGTGGTGAAAATGTTGTGTATATTGATCCCCTTCACTGCATTGAATAACAGCCTACGCAGTGTCTGTTTCAGTTTCCTGCTGAAGAAATAGATTTCGCAGCCGTTTCACCTTCCAAAGCAATATCCTGATTCCCTCTCTCACAATTCTTGGCGCTATGGAAGTGGATTGTGTTTCTGTGGCTGCCACAGAGGACCTTTACCTGTCAATACTGGTATGTTTCTGTGGGTGGCTGAAGTAATTTACCTGAGGAAGACACACCATTGTAGACGGAGGCATCGCAATCCTCTCCAGACACTGACCTAAACAATGCTGATGCCACTCTGTCGGGTAGTCTACTTTGTGTTACTATATATCAGATGCAATCTTTACTACTGTGATTCAACACCTACGCCAGTGTTGTGTTCTGAGGGGTTTGTTTGTAAAAAGCCTTTGAAATTCCGCCTGAGAGACGGTGTAGAGGCTTACAGTAATGCTGTCTCGGCCTCCTGTTGAGACACATCTTAGAAACACAGTTGGGGGCTTCAGTCTAACAGTCTGCGTATTATGAGATGTTGGGTTCGGTTGGGAGGGGTTTAGGTTAAATGCCGTCCAATAAGCAGAGCTTCTTCACACTCTCTGTTGCATCTGTACTGTTACTAGCATCTCAAACAGATGTGTTTTTGTTTCTTCATAGGAATGAAGGCAGGCAATGGCCAACCCGAGGTTACTGTTTAACTTAATAATACTAGGTCCCGAGGCACCTTCTGAACTGAAATGATAAAGCTGTTTTTTTACTGTTGCATTCAATCTAATATGATTATGGAGTAACTTCTGTCATCAATGTTTTTGTGCTGTTTCTAAAAAGAATATTTCCAGTGCTCCTGATCTCATGGGAAACAAAATGAATTTTGTATGAATTTGTATGATGTGAACTGTATAAAAACATATGATTATTAGAAAGACTGAAGCCCCACCTCTAAATCTAATGTTGAATGAGGTTATATGAATTCTTACGAATAAGCCCTTGTATAGTTAAGAATTACCATGAGATTTTGTTGTTAATTAATATATAGAATTAGCTTTTATTTTAATATTTTTAATTTTCATGTTAATTGTTGTTTAATGTTTAGCTATTTTGTTATTTTTATGCTGCTATGTAAGTTTAATTTTATTTCAGTTTTAGTTGAGCTTTTTTCCAGTTAATTCTAGTGCCTCAATTTCAACTTATTTCAGTTTATTGCTTAGCCAACACTTCTAAAAAAATTCAAATAATATTAAGACTGATATTCTATCTTCAATAGAATTTTTTGTTAATTTTTATCATTTTAGTTTTTGTAAACTATAAACCTAGGATACATAGATATAGATGACCTCAAAGCTAAAAGACTAAGACTAAAGCCCATTGCGCATTGAGTCCGAAATTTGCGTCCAAAATTTCCGCACGTAAAAAAATTAATACGACCTCACGTTGTGTCAATCACATTTACACACTGCCTCCGATATTTTCGTCCGTCATAAAAAAATTTGGACCGGGTTCGATTTTCTGCGTTTTCGCATCCGTATAAAGCATTTTGAGTGGCCTTTTATAACAATTCAAAGACACCGTACAAACGAGAGCCAAATACGAAAAAACGCATACGAACATTTCGGACTGTATGTGCAAAGACCTTAAGTGTAAATACTTTTTTTTTGGCTACTAGTTCATGTTTTATTTTAATTGTAATAGTTTTTAGTTTTTATTATTAAATATAATGTGTTTTAAACAATGAAATACATTTTTTTATTATTTATTATTTTATTTATAGTATGTTTTTTATTGATGCTGTTTCTGTAATTATTCATTGGGTAGACCCATTTAAAATCATAGACAACCAGACAGCTGTGACAAAATGGACCTTTCAGTTTTCAAATGTCCTCGGCTCACCTGTATCAGTGTATGTGTCTGTTTACTCGAGTGTGTGTGTGCATGTAAAATGAACCTCCTGTGTCTTTTTTTATGGCTGCTTCTATTCTGTTAGCACTCTGAAATCTAGTGGTTTGGCGGAGCAGTTGTCAAACAAATCAGCTGTCATTTAATCCTAAACAGCGAGCAGTGACCAGAGTCAAATATTTGAAAGCGCTCTGTCTCATGAAGCCAGCCATCAAAGAAACGCAAACAATATCTCAGAGCTGCTCTGTCTGCATCGGGCCGGTTCAGTCTCATTTATTCTTGAATCACATACAGTAGGTCTCTAAAAGAGGGATTGTCTGTTTACACTCATAGGACTTTGCCAAGCCAGTGTTTGCTTTGGGTAAAGCCATTACAATCATATGTCCTTTGTAACTTAACTCTTCCTATAGTGATATAAACAAATACAAAGCTCTGTGGTGATTTTTAAATATATGAATGATATTCATTTTTTGGGGTGCATGTCTTGGCAGGAAAAATCATTTTAAAGTAAGTAGGCTTGGCAATTTACTTTCTTTTTTCCTTTTTATTGATCATTAGAATGCCCCTTACAAGCACGGCTAGCCACCTCGAAAGGGGCTTTTAACAGGATTGAGAATTTATTGCCTGCTCAGTATCTAATAAAACAATGTCTCAGTCACAGGTCGTCATCTTTCAGCGTATGTGACACAAAGTGATATGTCCCTGTTTATTTATTATTTTTATTAAAAAGAAACATTGTCAACTGTCTATTATAATTCAACTGTTTATTTCCTCATAGTCTTTCAGAGACGACTTTTGGACGGTTGGCAGAAAGTTCATATTATCCACATTGCAGCTTATTCTGGCCAAGAACTACCCACATGAACAGGAAGGGTCACCTGTGGTGACAAACTTCTAAAGGGACCAAATTATGTTTTAGTCTGACGTTTAAGTGCAGATAAATTTGAAACTGACCATTGGAAAGCAGTGAAACAGATGCTGTATACAGTATTTGATCAGGTGGTGTGATATTTTATTTTAAATAAAATTTAAATATCCTTTAAGAAGTGCTGCAAACTTTCCAAGATCTGGCAATCCAGAGACTACACTAATAAAGGTGAAGCAATGCTTTAAATGAACCATTTTTGGTTCCCAAAGTCAAAGGTTAAATCAATGGTTAAATGTTAACGAATCAAATAAATCAAAAGTAAGAATCATTTCTTTCTTACCTTTTCAACTCTTTTCTACTACAAAGAAAGGTTCTTTGTATACTATTCTTTATGGAACCACAAATGGTTCATCTATATGGCATTGTGCAGCATTGTGCATCTTTATTTTTGTGGAATCCTCCCAACTTAAAAATCGACTTTGTTTTCTGGCAGGCGCATAAAATTTGTGCACATTGACTCCTAGAAATTGCGTGGAAGCCATGCCAATCAGATTGTAACTGGCAATTTCATCCAGTTCCTGCCATGCTTAATATAATTTACCCAAATTGGACACATTCCTGGATTACATTCTTTTCGGACCTGGAACTGCTTTAGTATTCACCAATTACATTTAGAGGTAGGGGCTTGAACAGCCTTTATATTAACCAGCAATTTCTAATGTTTGGGTTAGGTTTATTACTGAAGTCCTCAACTTGCTCTATTTGTATGTAATGCACTAGCCTGTCTTTTGTGTTCCTTCTCCATCTACACTGTGTACAGTTACTTTGTGCTTTGTTTTAGGTGGTTGCATTGCTGGAAATTAGATGGTTGTGTGAGCTGGACCTCTAGACACGATGGTGTAATATAAAGCCTGTACCCTGGATTCCCAATGCAGACTTTAAAGGGATACTTCACCCAAAAATGAAAATTCTGCCATTATTTACCCACCTTCAAGTTGATCCATATCTGTATACATTTCTTTGTTCTGATGAACACAGAGAAAGATATTTGGAAGAACGATTATAACCAGACAGATTTTGCCCCCCCCCTTAACTAACATAGTAGGAAAAAATACAATGGTAGTCAAAAGTTCCCCAGAACTGTTTGCAGTCCTACATTCTTCAAAATGTCTTCTTTTGTGTTCAACAGAACAAAAACAATTATACAGTATTTTTCCTACTAATAGTGTCTATTTTTGGATTGGAGTCTGCATTGGGAATCTGGGGTCCTGACTGGGGTTTTTGGCGAGAGAGGTGGTAGTGGAGTGGTTAGGTTTGAGTTTAGGGGTCTGGGAGATCAGACAGTCACTGATGTGCATATACTCAATGTGCTGAGGCTCACTCATAAACCCAAAATGTGTTAGAAAGTCAGTACACATCCAGCGTGGCACATCATGAACTATACATGAGGTTTATTCGCTCACCCCTAGAGTCCTGTGGGGACGATGAGTCAGCTGCCGGGGTCAGACGGAGTTTTCCTTTGAAATGCTGTGACATTCAGACAGGTGTGTGAGGAAACCCTGCTGTGTGGAGCATCAGCGTGTCAACTTTCAGCCGTGCGCCGCACATCAAGCTGTGCAAATGCTAAGACAGAAGATGCAGGACAGTGATGCTAGAATCCCTGCGGATGCATTATGCATAGTGCCAGTCCTTTAGCCGGTGTAAGTCAATGCTGCTTTATTGCAGGTGGCCATGCAAAACAAAAAACAGCACTGCAGTGTGAATCCCAATGCTTGATGTTTCTCATGTGACCCCTGATACCCCCCATCCTCCGCTAATACCCTCAGGATCTCTTCTTTCCTCTGGTGTCCTCCTTGCTTCATTCTCACTCATCCTTACATCACATTTCTCTTCTTTGCCTCCCAGAAGACATTTGTTCCCTCAGTCCCCCCACCAAGCCATCTATTCTTGTTCACCATCCCTGTTTACCGTAGCTGTGTGTGTTTAAATGTTATCCAAAGGATGAATACTTTTTTGTTTATTTGTTTAGGTTCATTTTGGGATCAACCTAATATGACATTATATTAAGTTGCGTTACATTAACACCTCACCAAGAAACATTTTAAGTGAGAACCACATTAAACCGGTCACGCCGGTAGCCGCATTATCATTCATGACACTCGAGTGCTCTACAGACACACGTGTACATGTCACATGTCACAAAAGCAGCCTCCTATAACTTGCCTCTTATCATCCATCCACCAGTCTGCACTCTTGTGCGTGTCAGAGGCCGACAGCAGCTGTTAAAAGGAAGTCAGGTTGACAAGAGAGGAAGGGGTGATGTTTTAATGCTATTAGCTGGCCGTGTTGAGAGAGAGAGAGACTCATTATTCACAGAATATAAGAACTGACAGCGAGTGCAGTTTCCATCGATTACCTTATTTTGTTGCTACCATGTTTTCCCTAGACATGAGCTGACAGAAAGATTTGGGGGCCGATAGCTTTGGTGAACTTTTAAAATTGCTTTTTTTGTCACAATTAGTATTAGCTCATGGTTTACTTTCTGACAAATCGAGGCACAAAATAGAAAAAAATTCATACATTGACATGGCCAATTTATTTAATCTGGCTACCCTGGTTTGCACAGACGATACAGTATAGGAATGTTTTATAGATCAACACTAGCACTTTGTATTTCTAATCTATTCTGGTGTACCAGAGTTATCTTTGTTTTTAGGCTTCTGGACCTCTACTGCATATTTGTTTTAAAGATCGCGTATCACAGGCAGTTTCTGCCAATCTCATTTTAATCTTGAGTGCCTATACAGTAGTATTGGATACGTCGTATCTTCGAAGAGTATTTAGTTTGATCAAATTTATAAAAGAGAGATACAGCTGTACGATTATTTCCGTAAAAACACGAGCTGCTAGAGGTGGGACTAGTGGGGAGAGTGGGATGGAACTACTGCATGAGCAAGCAACACATCATCACATTAATCCCTTCGTGTTTTGTACATTATGCACATACAAGACAATTGCCAACAAAACACAGAAGAATGAATTAGTTTGACTTACCGCGTGCAGTTCATGTCCGGCATCTTTTAGCACTGGGATCGCGCCATCTATCAGTTTCAAACAATCTCCAAATCCAGCGTTACTGTACATCCACGGTTTACATAACATCCATCACTGAAATGCTGTGAACAAACAGACACACCTAAACTTCACTATGGCAAGAGTAACGATCTCCAGCGCAGCCCATCTTGACGCAGCGCAGATAATCTTGATGGTAAGCGGGTCTCGCTCGTCGGTTGGCTCGTGGGCGGGCTCTTTCTTTCTTCAGCTTTCATCAAAAGCTGAAATTATGCTTTGAAACGGTCTCTTAATTATTTCCGCGGCTGTATGTTGGCCAATAATCGGTATAGGTCAATGTTCAAAGTTGATGTTCAATATTAATATTCATTATATGAATTAATTACATTCAGAAATTAAGAAATATTCATTTAATCTTCAGAATCAGTATCAACAGATATCACTCATGGAGAAATTTAGTATCGGTGCATGTCTAGTTATTATCATCTCAAAATAAAGCTTGCAAGCTTTGAATCACTGCTGTGGGACTTCCTACATGAAAATGACATATCAAAGACGTCCAAACAAAGAAAATAATGTTTTTTTATAGATCATCCAGTAACCTCGAATAAGATGCTCAAATGCGTTTTTCTAATGATAAGATGGCCTGAAGTCATGATTAGAGTCCTGTTGAGTTGAGTGCTGCTCACAGAGAGAAGCTGTTATCTGTTACAAGAGACACATGATTGCTTGTGTCCACCGCTGCTCGCATTATCGGCACATAAAGCATTGATCTGTGGTTATTGTCTAAAGAGCTAAAGAGCTTTCGACAATAATCAGCTATGAACTGAAATTAATTTTGCGATTTGGTGTGTTTGATTAAAATTGTACTGTATGTTTTCCTTAAGATAAGGAAGCTTTAATTTTTGATATCTACATTTTTTTAATTCACCATTTAAAATGTATTATAGACCAAAGCATGGCGCTCTTCGATTGATTTCTCTTTTAGAAGTGGCCACCGAGGTCCTGTGACCTATTTGCTGTCATAAGATCTTCATGTTTTATTTTTCCTGGTACTCCAGATGCTCTCTTTTATGGCCGACATTGGTTGTCATGGCGACTAGTGATTTTAACTATGTTGATAGAAGTTGTTCATTTGCTAAATTAACTGTGTAATGCTGTAATTTTATTGTTCAGGAGAACATTTATATCATGCTGAAATGGATTGCTTTTAAAAGAATAGTTTATCCAAAAACAAAAATGTTTATGCAGGATACTTGATATTGTTTTCAAGCTTAAAACTTCCTTTCCTCTATGGAGCACGAAATGGTATTGAAATTTTCATCAGTTTTTCTTTTTTGTTGTAGTTATAAGTCATTAAGTCATAGTATGACCAGAGCCATTGAAAAACAGAGTTGCGACACACTTTGATCTTTGGTCACGTGTTTCATGGAGCGCTCAATAGTTCCAAACAAATCCGTGCTGTCAACCTATTTAAATGGATTTTAGCGGGACAGACAACAGCAACTATATTTGCATAAATTTTGCTAAATATATAAGCACATTGTGTACACTGAATACTACATTGACTACATTTATAGCTGCACTTTGTCTGTGGAGTCATATGAATATAAGATCTATAAATATAACATCTATGAATAAAATATATGTCCGCCAACTTGTTCAAATGTATAAACATGCCGTTATTTCACCAACTGTGAAGCAAATGCATTTGGGTGACATCGAAATGAATGGGCTTCAGTGCAGTGTTTGGAACTATTGGTCACTCCATGACACAAGTTACTTCCATTCTTCCAACGGACATCTATGCGAGTGTCGTAACTCTGTTTTTCAACGGCTCTGCGTATAACTTTTTTATAACTAAAAAAAAAACATATGCATACTTTAAATCGTATTTTTCCTTTTTTGAGTGCCATGGAATACAGTCATACTGATTTGCAAGAATTCTATAATAAACCTTTGATGTCAACATGGTAGCGATATTTGTTTCCTTTTGTCCCTAACTCCCAAACCTCATCTTTTCTTTATCTTTCCCTATCTCTCTTTCTCTCGCTCTGTGTCACTGTGTTCTAATGAGAGCGATGGAGACGCCTTTGTCTCTATGGTGATGAGACCGGCTGTCTCCTGTGTTTCCTTTCTGTGCCCAGAGGTTGGAAAAGCCCTTCTCTCTCTCCCCTGATGTGTCGATACAGCTTCTTAAAGAGACTTCAGTCAACGGAGATTCAATCTACCGCGAGGCCAATTAAATAGATTGAATCTTTTTGCTTATACTGCAGCTTAAAGCAGCTCCTGGACCTTTGCTTTGTTTAATGATAAAGTAATAATTACAGGAAAAGGGCCTTCGCTACAGTAAATAACCCTGCACTTCTTATCTGGAAAGTGTGTGTCGATTCGAGCATAAGTGTCCATTTGATAAGACTTAGTGATGTCATCATTCACTGCTGTCTTGCATGTTTCATGTATGTCTCATGGGGCGGATAAAGCACAGAGAACACACACACACTGAGGCTGCTCAATGGTACAGGGAAGCCACAGCTATGCAGTTTACATTCTAATCTGCTCAGCCATGAGCCGCGTTCTGCAATTACAGAGTAAACGCGCCCCATGCCAACACAGAATAAAAGGCCCTGCGTTCCCACCGCATGTTTAATGAACTGTTTGGCCAACTGAGAAACACTAAATACACAGCTAGCTCTTCAGTGTACGTGCCTGGGCCGAGCGAGATTGATCATTGTAGCGCTGTGTGGCTAATAAATGTGATTATGTAATGCATTTATTGTTGTTTTAATGTTTCATTTTGTTTTGATTGCAATCTAACAAATCTATACATTACGTCATATCAACCATAGAATGCATATGGCCAGATTCAAAGACAAAGCGTAAAGGTTTAATGTGTATTTTTTTGGAGGATCTATTGACAGAAATACAATATAATATACATAACTATGTCTTCAGAGGTGCATAAAGACCTTACATAATGAAGCATTTTTAAAAAAATGTTTTTTATTACCTTAGAATGAGCTATTTCTATCTACATATGCCACGGGTCCCCTTGTCCCCTTGCATGGAGTTCGCCATGTTTTTTCTTCAGTAGCCCTAAACAGACAAACTGCTCTACAGATCGTGTTTCGTAAATACGTTATCTTCTTTGGGAAAGAAGCGAAAAGTGATGACATCTTAGTTCTGTGCAGACACCATAGTGCTTCGAAAGGGAGGGGAGAGGGGGAGTGAGCCGTTGGTTGCAATTCGCAACCTCACCACTAGATGCTGCGAAAATTTCCACATTGCTCCTACAAAGGGATAGTTCACCCAAAAATGAAAATTCTGTCTTCATTTACTCACCCTCAGGTTGTTCAAAATCTGTATAAATTTCTTACACTGAGTCAATAAGTCACCATAACATGATTCCAGAGATTCCCTCCTTATCTAATCTGTCTCACAGAAGAATTACAAACTCATCTGCTCATGGTTTAAGGAGGGCCATTACTGGGGCGTAATTTGGTCACAACATGATGTTTTCATGTTCAGTTATGTCATTTAATCCATTCATGTTGGCACTACATAAATGATTTGTGTTGTGTTAACATGTAATTGTTACAACTAGGCAGAGGATTTTTATTTCCCAGCATGCTTTGCGTAAGACTGCATTTTAAGAGTTATTTTCTTAATTAAGTGTTGTTTTATGTGTTTTTCAGTAAAGAGAAACACTTCTTAGTGTAATGTTCATTTATCTTTGAGATTTAGAGGAGTTATTCATATTTTTCAGTTTTGTTGTTACCATTGTTGAGAAAAGCGTTGCCTTTGCTTAGGTAGTGGGTTACATTTTTAAGTTGGAATTTCTGTTAACTTAATATCTTGTTAGAGATAAAAGAAAATTTGATGTCATATAACTTAAAACATTTCTGTTGAGAACGTTAAATGAAAATATGAAACATAAACATAAAAATCACGTTTGTTTAACAAACATAAATTTGACAAATTGAACATAATGCAATTATGCTGAGTAACCTTGACATTAATATTTGCAACCGATATACATCATTTTTCCTGTTTTTTTTCAGTGTATTTTTTTCAGTGTATTTTTATACTTGTTGTGATGTTGAGAGGTGCCACTTGCATCTCTGCCTAGAATGGGAACAAGAGATTTTACCATAATACAGAAATGGCCATTAGCGATAGTCTCTTGCTTCATTATGTACAGATGGCACTCAGATCAACAACTGTGCTTCACAAATGAAAAGTTTCATTATCCTCTTCGCCTGTTATTAATCCAATCCTCTAATGCACAGTTTTCATATTTGTAAGCGTCTTTATTGTTTTCACCCACCCAAGCCGCCTAAATGACTTTATTATTTGTGTGAGAAAGCAACAATGCATTCCAGTGACAAACTTTGCATAACAGCTCAATAAAAAACACAGACATAACACCGTCTGTTTTACAGTACATTGCTTTTAAAAATGCTTCTCAAAATTAACGATCTCTCGCCTCTACAGCACATACCTCGAATTCATCTGTTTGCACTGATTGCGGATGGGGAACTGTTACGACATCAGACCGAATGCATTATTTATCCTTCTCTGAAACCTGATGAATTATAAAACACGCATGGTGCCAGTTTTCTATAACGTGCGGTCAACTGCATTAGATTAATTGCAGAATATGCCTCTCATGCACAGCTCACAATCCTTATCTCTTCTTTTGTGAAGATTAGAACATTTTGCAATTACCCGAGTCACCAGTGTTGGGTGTAACTAGTTACTAAGTAATTAGTTACTGTAATTTAATTACTTTTCCCTTGAAAAAGTAAAGTAAGGGATTACTGTTATTACTGTTATGTTAATGTAATTAAACTAAATAGTTTGTGTAATATGTGTGTGCAATAGTGGAATTGACATCAAAATTCAAAGTCTAACTTTAAAATCCATGCTTTAATGTATAATTCTCACATTTGTAATACTTTGGTCAGTTAATAATACTACTTTATGTAGTTTAATATTATTTATTTGAATGAATTAAATAAGCCGTTTCATGTCTATCCTTCAATCACTTAACTAATCAAGGTTGATGTAGGATATAGAAAGTAATTAGTAATAAGTAACTAAATACTTTTTGGAGAGAGTAATTTGTACAGTAATCTAAT
This sequence comes from Triplophysa rosa, assembly GCF_024868665.1. Classification (NCBI taxonomy): domain Eukaryota; kingdom Metazoa; phylum Chordata; class Actinopteri; order Cypriniformes; family Nemacheilidae; genus Triplophysa; species Triplophysa rosa. The sequence continues at coordinate 24,448,139 of NC_079891.1, forward strand.
TACACTATTGAATATGTAATTAGTAACTAGTAATTAATTACTTTTTCAGAGTAACTTACCCAACACTGCGAGTCACCCATCAGTCCGTCAACATTCAGACATGATGGATGCCTTTGAATCTTGCCTGTCTTCCTTCTCTGTAATAACAGGGTTTCATATGGTTCTGTATTGTTTGGCTTGGGTAAATAATGCACGTCTCCATCACTAGCTTCTATAGACTGGAGTGGGATCTTGCCAGTCAAGAATAATTAATGGCATCTCAAGACAGATTGACTTTGACCCCTCCGCTTAGCTAATTTGTGTGTAAATTACACCTTTTATAGAGGCTTTTGATGCTGTCTGTAAGGATGCTGGCACAGTGGGATAAGTCCGGAGACGCCAAGCCACTGCCCTTGAAGCATCATTCAATAATATCTTACAGTTGTGTTGTAACGGCCGCTGGAATATCAAACCCATCAGCTGAATGTTAGCGTGAAGGCTGCTATTAAAGGACTCATTAAATGAGCACTTTCAACAAGTTGGTATGATTTTTTAGGGTCTTCATGAAATGTCTGGAACATATTTTGCTTAAAAACCCTCAATGGCTGTGTAAACAAAAGCATTTTTGCCTGGTCAAAAACAGCTATGCTCACAGCAACCCGTTTTGGTGCATGTCTCTTTAACTGATATTGAGTTACAGCGCACCCCACCCCCTTCCGTCCGGCGTGACAACACAACACACTTGTAGTACTGCTATAGCAATGGTTTAGCTAAATTATGTTTCCTGAACTTCTCTGCGGTTAGTTTCATTTTAAACGTCTCAAATCATTCATCCAGAGACTAAAAAATCCCTCACAGCAAACAGCGCTCACGTTGTGTGTATATGCTTACCTAAAATCCACGGAATGTGCACCTGCAGATCTCAGCGGAATTACTTGGATTTTAGCGCTTGTCGTTGACAAGTTATAATGTTACACACACAACGTGAGAGCATAACTAGTTTGCTGTGACAGATTTTTCAGCCTTAGGACGAATGATTTGAGACGTTTAAAATGAAACTAACCCCAGTGTTCGCCCCTGTTCATTAGTAAAACAAACAGCTTGCCGCAGCTGAACATATTAACGCACATAATGTATTAACATACATACAGCTAAACTCCAAGTGCCCATTTGCCAAATAACGTAAATATACAGTACAGTAAGTTTAACATTGGCTTTGAATGTTCTATTTAGCCCGTGACTGACTTAGCTCCCTTCGCTATCATATGCTAACGTTATCCTCCTATATATATATGGTACATATACGTCAATTCAGACTGTTGATGAATATTACTTACATCGGCAGCTTTGTCTCGTTCAGTTAGTCTCGATCCCTCTTGAGGAACAACTTTGAAGCTAATCCTGCTTGTACTGTCCCAGGTTGATAAAGCGCTCTGGCTTGAAGTGATTCGCACAAACAAGCAGGTTTTTACTTATGGTTTCTGATGGATTTCCACTAAAAATAAAATAAATCCACTTGTCTTTTCCGAGGTTAGGACTACATTGCATGTTGTCCTCGAACTTTAGCCATGGCGTCATGTACACTGCTGTCGCTTGTGAAAACAACAATGGCGGCAGCGCCGTGGGTGGAACTGTGTAGATTAAGGGGCGGTAATATTATAATATTATTGTAATATTATTATATGTAGAGCCTGCGTCTACGTCACATCAGGAGTGAAATCTGAACGGCTCGATTTCTCACATGCTTGCAGAGAAAGGCTTACCAAAACAAAGTTACTGGGATCTTGCTTTTCACGTTTTCTGGGTTACTAGATGCACCGGGGACCCAATTATAGCACTTAAACACAGAAAAAATGTGACTTTCATCCAATGGGTCCTTTAACTGTAAACGTGCCTCCCTCCGTTGTTTTATTTTTTTACAGTGGAGTCCTCCTGCGCTGGTAGATGAGTGCCAGTGTACGACTGCTGATCTCTTCAGCTCCATTAAGTAGCTAATCTCCCAGCCAAGATCTCACGGAAGACTGACGTATCTGTTTATGGTCGCTTGTCCAGATGTTGCTCACTGGAGGTGTTCCGGAGTTAGTGTGTGATGGCTGGTTAGGGAGGTGTTAAAACTGCAATAGTGCTTTTTGTGCTGAAATGTTGAACTTTTTAGAAAGAGATGTGAACGATTTGCAGATTCAGATTCAGGGTTGTCACAATACCAACAATTTGGTAGTTGATTTCAATAGCAGTGAAGTTTCATGATTTTTGATATCACAACAAAACTATATAATAAATGACACATGTAAATAATGATAAATAGTTATGATAATATATTTAACAGTAATGTGCATTTAAAAAGTAATTCATATTACATTTAAATTCCATTAAAACAATAGCATGTAGTATTTATTATTTATTTAAGTAAAACATCCAAGTAATTATTTAAGACCAGATTTACTAATAAAATGAGGAACAAACAAGCACATTGCAATAGAACAAATACAATCAACAAAATAATTAAGTTTTTTTCTTTTCAGCTTAAAGGGACAGTTCGCTGAAAAATAAAAATTCCTTCTTCATTTACTCACCCTCAAGTTGTTCCAAATCAGTGTAATTTCTCTTTTCTGATGAAGACAGAGAAAGATATTTGGATGAATGCTTATTACCAAACAGTTCTTGGACCCCATTGACTACTATAGTAGGAAAAATTGCTTTATAATTTTTTTGTTCTGTCGAACATAGAAGATATTTTGAAGAATGTAGGAAAGCAAACAATTCTGGGGCACTTTTGACTACCATTGTCATTTTTTTCCACTGTGGTAGTCAATGGTGGCCAAGAACTGTTTGGTTACAAGCATTCTTCCAAATATCTTTCTCTGTGTTCATCAAATTTATACAGATTTGAACAGCACGAGGGTGAGTAGATGGTGACAGAATTTTGTCCCCTAACTGATCTTGTTTGTTTCTTTTCAGCTCAACATGTTTGTTTGTATAGAGTGTAATAACGCTACTAAAGTTATCCAACCAATAGCAGTGAGTGTTTTTTCTTGTCAATATTGTTTCTAGATTAATATTAATGACAAAATTGGCAGCACCAGGTCTATTAGATTTCATTTACACGGCCAGGCCTAATGCACATTTACTGTCATGGATGGCGGAGTGGAAGAACCCAGATGCAGGCAGGCAATGGCAATGACGGGGTTAACAGATATTTATTTAAATAAACAAAACATAAACCCACGAGGGGGTATAAATCAGGGAAAGATAACAAGGAAACGAGAGGAGCGGGGCCAATGACGAGACACTGGAGAGAACGTATATTATTGTCAAAAGGACAATAATATGTTTCTCTCCACACATAACCAAAGGCTTTGTCATGGCTCTGCTACAGGACCAAGAAAGACATGACTAAATGAAGCAGAGCCATGACAGAAGCCCCCCCCCCCTTTAATGAGCACCTCCAGGTGCTCACCAAGGGGTAGACGGACGAGACAAGACCGACTGAGACAGTGACAACAACAGACAAAACATGGAAAACAAAATCAGTGGCAGACAAGCAAGAATAACAAAGGGACTTGGGTGGGACAATAAAAACAACAAACATGGGAGGGGGGTGGGGGAACAAAAGAGTCCATGGGGGGAACAGTCTTAATCCCCGGCTGTGCTCGAGGGCGCGGAGTCCTGGGGGATTCTGTGGGGGAAGTCCTGGGGGGGACAGTCTTTGACCCTGGGAGTTTCCCATGGACCGGCTGGAAGGCCGGCTGGCCAGGGCTTGACGCCCGCTGGAAGGCCGGCTGGCCAGGGCTTGACGCCCGCTGGAAGGCCGGCTGGCCAGGGCTTGACGCCCGCTGGAAGGCCGGCTGGCCAGGGCTTGACGCCCGCTGGAAGGCCGGCTGGCCAGGGCTTGACGCCCGCTGGAAGGCCAGATCGCCGGCTGGGACGCCAGCCGGATCGCCGTCTGGATCGCCGTCTGGATCGCCGGACTGGACGCCGGCTGGATCCCCGGACTGGACGCCGGCTGGATCCCCGGACTGGACGCCGGCTGGATCCCCGGACTGGACGCCGGCTGGATCCCCGGACTGGACGCCGGCTGGATCCCCGGACTGGACGCCGGCTGGATCCCCGGACTGGACGCCGGCTGGATCCCCGGACTGGACGCCGGCTGGATCCCCGGACTGGACGCCGGCTGGATCCCCGGACTGGACGCCGGCTGGATCCCCGGACTGGACGCCGGCTGGATCCCCGGACTGGACGCCGGCTGGATCCCCGGACTGGACGCCGGCTGGATCCCCGGACTGGACGCCGGCTGGATCCCCGGACTGGACGCCGGCTGGATCCCCGGACTGGACGCCGGCTGGATCCCCGGACTGGACGCCGGCTGGATCCCCGGACTGGACGCCGGCTGGATCACCGGACTGGACACATGTCTGGACAAAGGACTGGACACAAGACTGGACGCCAGCTGCACCGGACCTGACGCCGGCTGCACCGGACTGGATCTCCCCCTCCTCGGCTTCTTCTTCCTGGACCGGCCCACAGGACATGTGGCCGGTTGCTGAGAAGTGATGGGGAGCCCGGTTAGCTCCGTACCGGAGGAGTCGGATGGGGAGTCCCACGACTCCCTTTGTCTGCGCCGGCCACGGATGCTGATGAGCGGAGGAGGAGCTGCCGGGGGAGAGGCGGCCATGCCGATGACCCCGATCTCCATGACGCGACCCTCCGGGATCGCGGGCAGGGAAGATGGGTAGCAGAGCTGGGCTGAGACCCTGGACTCCAGGCGATTCATGGCATATCTCACCGTGCACTCGAAGTCCAGTGGTCTCAGCATCCTCATCTCCGCCCGCGACAGAGGGTCCCTGAGGCCACCGTTAAAGAGGACCGCGAGTTCCGCCTCCCCAAAAACCACCTGCTCAGTATAAACTGCCTCCTCTGCAGCCTTTAGGAAGCGGTCGACATAGTTCATGATATTGTCATCTCCCTGACGGTGGCTGCAGAGGAGGTGAGTCTGGCGGGATTGTTGGGTGGTCATGCTGCCTGCTGGGTTCAGTTCCGGCTCGTGTATTCTGTCACGGATGGCGGAGTGGAAGAACCCATATGCAGGCAGGCAATGGCAATGACGGGGTTAACAGATATTTATTTAAATAAACAAAACATAAACCCACGAGGGGGTATAAATCAGGAACTAAACTATAAAACAAACAGAAAACAAAGACTTCCCACGAGGGGGCAAAATGAAAACAAGAATGGCAAAACTAAACTAAACGACACAACCAAACGTCTAATACAAACATTACAGGGTAGAACAAACAAACTCACTCTTGGGGAACAGATGATAGGACAAAGCAAGACGATGACGCGAAACACAAAGCAAGACGATGACGCGAAACACAAAGCAAGACGATGACGCGAAACACGAAGCAGCACACCATCACGCACAAAAACATACGTAATACACGAGCACAGGACAATGAAACATGAGGGTATATAAAGGGAACACAAACGAGGGATAACGACACAGGGCAGGTGTGGGTAATCAAACACTCAGGGAAAGATAACAAGGAAACGAGAGGAGCGGGGCCAATGACGAGACACTGGAGAGAACGTATATTATTGTCAAAAGGACAATAATATGTTTCTCTCCACACATAACCAAAGGCTTTGTCATGGCTCTGCTACAGGACCAAGAAAGACATGACTAAATGAAGCAGAGCCATGACATTTACTTACATGTTTTTGACAAGCGTTTTTGTGGCATCTCTTTAAGGCAACATCCACACGAAGCCAGAGCTTTCCCTATCCGATCTTTTTTTCCCTTTTCACAGTGTCATCTCAAGAAATATATGCATACATACGAAACCACTAAAACCAACTCAAAACGATGTAGAATACATGCCAAATCAGTATGTGGCGCTGTAATGAAGACTTGGAGCATGCGCATAAACTTTGCGCATTGGAGGGACATCATTGTTTTAGAAAATATGCGGATAGGCTGTACACACGAAAATGCAAGGGTGGCATTTTCAGATTTATCCACTCTGGTACCTGGTTTCAAAAAATAGCGGTTTCAGGTTCCCAAAACGGCGGATTCGTCTCGAAGAAACGCAGATACGATACAAAATCTTTACGCATACAGCTAAACGCGTCTCTGTGTGGATGGCCTCTTATTCTTTTAGAACATAAGTGTCTCTGTTTGCTTAAATATCTCTGCAAGGCATTTTGACCATCTTTGTATCTTTCTATCTGTCTTTTGCATCTGCTTTTTAGTTAGAACATGTTGTTGCTTGTAATTTCCTAAACACTCAACATACAGTAAACAGTTACTACAAACACTTCAGTGGATATTTCATAGCATCGCAACCAAACTGTGCCTTCAATAGCTCTCTGAAGCGCCCATAGGTGCCGTTTCCAGAAGCCGCTTAAAAATGCTTTTTTGGACACACTGCTGAAGTTAGTCACTGAAGTACTGAAAGGGTACCTAAGGGTTGTCCAGAATGTTCTTACAATGTGATATTTGTGGACATCCAAATGGTGCCTTGACAGTCTTTTCATTTTTTCACTATATACTCAAGCTGAGGATTCTGTGCCTGGGTCAGGCTCTTGTATTCCCATAACCCCCCTCTGTTTGTGGCTCTGTGCCTGTTTGCTGCCTAATGTGGAGCACAGTGTCTGACCATGTGAAGTCCACTGTGACATTAGAGATCTAGCTCGAACTTTAAAATAGTACTCAGTATCTTCTAGGTGCAAGCCCTCAGCCTATAATTAGTGTAGAAGCCTCTCAGACCGTTTGAATATTGAACGCTTTCCTAAAGGCAGTTTATGAAACTTTAATGTGTTTTGGGCGCAGCTCTTAAAATGATTCAACCTTGTTCATGATTGCAAAAAATAGAATTATACTTCTTAAACTCAACCAAACTCACAGTAAAAGGTGCACTACCATGTGGCCATTTTCCTGTCACACAGTGGCTTAATACAGACACATGCAGCAGGCATTACAGTCAGCAGTTTTGTAAGTGTTTTTGTAAGTGTTCAGTATTTTTAAGGAATAACTCAGGAAAAGTGGGTCACAAATTAATTGTTAAGACTTGAAGATGAGTCCTTGGCTCTCATTCTAACTCCCAGAGTAAATAATCAGAGCACAGTTCCAGACAGTGTTACGATTTATTACCGTTTATTTATTCTCGCCAGCACAACATCTAGATTAGTATTTGTGCATTTTTTGCCTTAATAAAAGTGCACTATTACACAGTATTTTTCATTCTATATAATCACACACTCGATACAAATTATGAATATGTATTCATCATATGTAAGATGTTAATATGTACAAGTAGCCTATGTAGAACAAGATGCAAAATTTAGTTTGATTGAGAGGAAGCTAAGGGCTTCAGGGACACCTTTTTTTAGTCAAGATGTATAATGTAATTTTATGATGAGAATGGACTAAATAAAATAAATTGTTACACTGTTCGTTTGAATACTTTATTCTGATTGGCCAGTCGCGACATTCCAAGGTTTGCTATTCCCAGATAACAACCGCTCAAACTACCCGGACGCAACAAATCATTTTGACAGATTTTTTTACAAATTAAATATAAATGTGTCTTTTAATAACATATATGAAATTGTATTTACAAATGATTCAACCAAATTGAATGTTCGTGACATTTGAACGTCGTTTCTTACCTTAAAACCGAAAGTAAACAGCTTTTCCTCACGGAAGGTCTGCATTCAGTAAAAATGAGCTAATAAAATATTTCGAATTTACATTTCATGTCCAGTTTTTTTCTCTTGTGGCAAGTAGCCGTGTAATAAGCGGGATAATGTACAGGCAGCCGGTTGTTATCGCAGAAATAAGCCCTGACAGTGTGATCAGGACCCGACGCGAAGCGGGATTACATCTATTTTACATCATAAAATAGATGTAAAATAAATGCAAAAATTATTTAAAGGGCTAGTTCACCCAAAAATAAAAATTCATCATTTACTCACCCTCATGTCATTCCAAACCCATATGACTTTGTTAATTCTGCAGAACACAAAAGAAGATATTTTGAAGAATGTTGGTAACCAAACAGCATTGGTGGCCTTTGAATCACATTGTTAGACACAAAACCACAGAGACATTTCTCGAAATATCTTCTTTTGTGGCCTATAAGAAAGAGTCATATACAGATTTTTTCCGACATATTTACCGTTCTTATGTCAAGCATTAGGATTTAATGGAGTTCCACCATGTCTCATCGGCCTGCTACAGATGACCTTAAATTGGCCTCTGTTTGCATATGACAGCAGAATGATGTGTAGTTAGTTCATGTGTGCTAAGGGATTCTTGATTTAGTCTGTGATTATATTGAATCCTTTATCCAACAGCTGAGCTTTTTCTAGCGTGTTCTACGCTCACAGTCCTTTCAAAGGCCAACGTGGAGTGTTTTTCTTTAGCAGAGTCATATCTTACAGACTGTGTTTGCTTGAGCGCTGGCGTTCCCTGTGGATGTCTAGAGCATGCTCATATCTCAATGTTGTTATGAGCTGTCCTCTCTTGCCTCTTCAGAAACACGACTAATAATTCAACAGAATTGTGGTGAAATGTTGAAGCAAATTGTTAGTACATTTTTTGAGTTAGTTCGGGCTGAAAATGATAAGAAAAGTGATACTTAAAACTGAAGATGTGAGATTGATCGATTTCTCTCATTATTTCAGTTGTATTTTTCTCAGAGCCATTTTACCCCATGCACAACAGAAGACATTTTGTCATTACTTCCACCCTCACGTCTTTCTTCTGTGGAGTGCAAAAATACTGTAACACAAGTCATATGCCCTACTTTTTTCATCTGTTCGTTCTTCATTGTTTTAAAGCTTGACAGCCCCTGGTGACTACATTTTTTTGGTTTAGAAATGTTCACCTTTGGCTAAAAAAATCATTCTTTCATGAAGATGCAACAAATGTGCAGAACATCTTGAACTGTTCAAATGGGGTTATATTCTCTGAACAGCAAAGAATTGTATCCCTTCATATCTCAAATATTAATTACGGCACCTGTATCTTAAGACACAGGAAAAAGGTCTGTGTGTTTTATTTCTTTTTGTCCTCCGAGGAAACATCCATCTGCCTTCAGCCTCGCCCGAGTCCATTTATTGAGCTGTCACTGTGTCCCCGTACCAGCTGAGGACCCAAGCTGTGCTGCAGGCTGTGATTTTGCAGGGCTGTCCCTCTCTGTGAGGCCAAGCTCTTCTGTATGGTGTTTTCATATTAAAGATCAGAGTAGCGCATCAGAGATATGAGAGAATGTAAGAGAACTGGAGATAAGTGAAAGCTATTAATATATTAATGCAAAGTGTCCTTTCCTCTGCCTTTTTGCACTTGAAAGCCTCAGAAAAGAGACCGGTCAGAGAGAGAGAGAGAGAGAGAGAGAAAAAGAGAGGGAGAGAGAGAGACTCTGAGCATGTGATTGTACCCAGGAGAATTGGAAAGAAAGATTCTTTCTACAGTTCAGCTTTGACCTGTCATCAGGGAAGCAGGTCAATGTACAGTAGGAGAAATAGATTTTGACCCGCTGTCAGAAGACACTCATATTAGTGAGACCCACTCATGTCTGTGTAACATCTGGGTGACACCTTCTGTGATCAACCTTTAATCCTCCCTTGGTCATAGTGGTAAAGAGTCATTTCTGTGCTTTTAGTGACATTAAACGGAATATCAAAAATGTGGTCCCAAACTTACATCATTGGCCTCGGCGGACATGTTGAAATACTCACTTATAGCAATTACAGCACTTTTTTTCAGGGTAGTCATCATATTAAGTAGATTAGTTATCATTTTTCTAAGGGTAGAGCATGCAGTTTGCAATATCAGAGAATGTATTTATTACTAATATATTGAATCATCTGTTTGTATTTTACTAAACCCCTTATTATAGAATCCAGACATCAGACAAATATCCGTCTATGCTCAAGTTTTCTATTTTAAAAGAGAGATAAATGAAAATTCTGTCTTCATTTTCTCACCCTCAAGTTGCTCCAAATGTACACATTTCTTTGTTCTGATGAACACAGAGAAAGATATTTGGAAGAATGCTTGTAACCAAACAGTTCTTGGCCACCATTGACTACCACAGTAGAAAACATTTCTTTATAAATGTATTTGTTCTGTTAAGCACAAAAGAAGATATTTTGAAGAATGCAGGAAAGCAAACAGTTCTGGGGCACTTTCGACTACCATTGTCATTTTTCCTACTATGGTAGTCAATGGTGGCCAAGAACTGTTTGGTTACAAGCATTCTTCCAAATATCTTCCTCTGTGTTCAACAGAACAAAGACATTTTGAAACAACCCGAGGGTGAGTAAATGAAGACAGAATTTTCATTTTTGTGTGAACTATCCCTTTAAGGTTTGACTTTTGCATGGAATTCCTTACATAGTGTGTGCATTTACACAAACTGTATCATTGTGTGTTTTCTCCACAGGATTCTGACCATAGTGGGCCCTGACTTTGATTTGCGGACACTCAGGGCAGTGAGAGTTTTGCGGCCGCTCAAACTGGTGTCTGGAATTCCCAGTAAGTCACAACACAACAATAACACAATTTAAATCGTTTTTAGAAACGTTCTCGAATGCACTGATGGGTGAAATTACAGCTAACAAGTCTTGTGGTTGAACTTATGTGAGGCTATTCATATTTAACTTATTTAATTTTATTCATTTAGCAGATGCTTTTTATTAAAGCGAGTATTTAACATTTTGTTTGTTTTTAATTGTGTAGTGTACATTCTCTGTCTTTGTGCTCAGGTCTCCAGGTGGTTCTAAAGTCCATCATGAAGGCGATGGTACCTCTGCTTCAGATAGGTCTCCTGCTCTTTTTTGCCATCCTCATGTTTGCCATCATCGGTCTAGATTTCTACATGGGCAAGTTTCACCGTACCTGCTTCAAAAACAGTACCGGTATGTGACCTTCAACCCACTAATGGAGATTGTGGTTTATTTTGAGCACTTATATTGCTGTAAGGATTACAGATGTGGTCTATGTATGGCTGACAGTAATGTTGCTCTTTCAGGGGAGCAGGTAGCTGAATTCCCCTGTGGGACGGAAGCACCAGCGCGGATGTGTGAGAATGACGCCGTTTGTCAAGAATACTGGATCGGTCCGAATTTCGGCATAACTAACTTTGACAACATCTTGTTCGCTGTGCTCACTGTCTTCCAGTGCATCACTATGGAGGGATGGGTGGACATCCTTTACAATGTGAGTATAATACACAAGCTTGTTAAACAATTTTTAGGTCCAAACTGTATTGACAACATGTTACATTTTTGATAAAACACTTTTATTAACTCTTTCGTGCAAAAAAAATGTTTAAGTTGGCATTTTTGTTGCGACAAGACTACTTTTCTAGATTGATTCATTTGCAGTTACAGGCATATTTCTTGTGAGTTGTTTTTTTCTCTATGTAAGTCAAACAGAGGCCAGCTAGTGTGTAAAAGCTACTGTATGCAGTGTGTAAACATCAGTCTACAGACGCTAGTTGCCGTACAGATGCTAGTTGGCATAGTCAACTAGTGCCCAACTCTTGATGGTTGAAGTCCCAGTCGAAGCGGCTTTGGGTAGGACTGGTTAGCCGGATAGCACAGGTATATCTATAAGATGTCTGCTAAAGATCTGGAGATCTGGAAAACATCTGATAAAAGTCTTATAAAAGGCAGTTTTACATACGAAGAGTTTATTTCCAAAAAGAGATAACTCGGTTTAAAAAAAATCAAAAATCATGTTTTTTATTGTGCATTCCAATTAATATCAATCAAACTGCAGTTGGTTTGTTTTGATTTAAGCCATAATAACTCAAATAATACAGCTAACTAACACAATAAAAACATGTTTAAAAAACGGAGTTATCTCATTTTGGAAATAAACTTTTCATACATTCTAAAGCAGGGGTCTTCAACTACTTTTCTTTGAGGGCCAGATTTCAAAAGTATAAATAGGATGCGGGCCACTTTTTTACCATATCATAATTTCTTGTTATTTTGTATTTCCGTTATTTATTGCATTTTGTTCCTTTTATACTGGTGTTGTTGCTGTTACTTACAGGTCATATATTAAAGCATGCACACAAATATTGCATGCAGTATACCTGTTCTTGATATTTAATTAAAAGGGATATTGTCTTTTTAATTGTATTTTATATTCCCTAATACGCTGAATGAAATTGCTGTTAATTTACTCACCCCCAGTCCCCCAGCCAAGATGTGGGTGGTATTGTTTTTTTTCAAGAAGATATTTAAGATATTGAATTAATGAAGTTAAATTTAAAAAAAGTAAAAAAAACCTAATAAATTCAGCACAAAAGTAATGCCTGCCCCTTGACGTTAAACTGGCGTCTTATAAAGCGAATCAATCGGTCTGTGCAAGAAACTGAACGCTTTTATCGAATCATCGGGTGAATTCCAATTGCATTCATGTGACGTACTTATAAGGGCAGATCCTTTGAAGTGCAAGTTCTGGAGGGAGATGAACAGATGTTTTCGTATTTTTTTCCTTTTTTAACAGCAGTTCACGTGGTGTAGTACTCTTCCTGCACTTACTTTCAAGGGCACAAGAAATGTTTTGAAACGCGACCTATCGCGTGCGCAATGCCGCAAACCGACTGCCTGTGGCTGTGGATTGCCGATTATAACATTTCAAATCACATTAAGTTTCTTGGACAGACCGATCAAATCGCTTTATAAGACGTCAATTGTTATGTCCCGCGGGAATTACTTTAGTATTGAATGTAGCAGCGTTTTGGACTTAATGGCGTCTCAGGACGCGCATTTCTAAAAGAACACCGTTCTTAAAGTCTCTCCACTTATTTGAAATGTTAAAGCGGGCCAGGTAAAGATGATTGGCAGGCCGCATTTGGCCCGCGGGCCACCAGTTGACTAGCCCTGCTCTAAAGCATAAACATCTTACAGACATCTTCTAGAATCTAGATCTGACAGGAGACGTCTTAAAAACGTAATGCAGATGAGCAAACTATCAAAAAAATATGTCTTGCAGATGTAAACGCAGACATCAATAAGATGTCAGCCAGATGTATGTGTCCTTTAAGGGTACATCCTTACTTCCTTTTTTAAACTTTACACAACCATTACATGAGTTGGAAAAGTGGATATTTAAATTCAAAAATCCACTTTTCCAACTCCTAATAAATTGCATACAAAACAAGATATAACATGAAAAATGATTCCACTATTTCTATGAAGTTCCACGTGGACTTCCATTGTAAGTACATTAACATACCGGTGGTTTGAGCTTGTTTTTACAAACCGAGCGATGAGCGAATGCTACTTTTTATGATAAACGTCAGCATGTCACAGATTTGTTCATTTTGCAATTTTACTTTTGGAATATTCATATAAAATTGGGAAGTATTCTTATTCATATAAGTTTGCAATGAGGTCATATGTTACTCCTTTAGATCATCTATGTTTGGTTCACTTTTTGTGCAAAGTTACTATAAATGTGTTTCACCAAGGCTAAAGTAAAAACCGATCAGCTGAGTGCCATATAGGCTTACTTGCCGAGCAGTAAATTGAATTTAGATTAGTTTTATAAGTTCTTCCTACTTTGTTACAGCATGCACAGAAAATGAATTCAATAAAGAAAATCACTGACTTTTCTCAAGTTGATGCTAAGCCATGAGCCAGGCCATACTTAGATCTGTGCTCGAAGCTGGAGTTACTGAGTTATATTTTTATTGAAAGTCTGGAATTCACATACCCCTTTAGGCCTGTCTATTATTCATTATATACCGTAAGGTCAATGAACAGCCATAACTAAAATATTGTAAGTCTGTTAGTTGTTATGTCTATTGTCAGTTGTCAGCACAATATCTGTACTGCTCTGCTCAAATCTTTGGCTAAATGTCATATAGAGCATCATACTGGGCTTCAATCTCTCATGTCTTGCTACTTGGTTATGCTGACCTTTCATGATCCCCGTGCTCTCAGAAGTAGCACCATGCTGCTGCAGTGATTCAGGACCCTTGGTTGGACACCGTGGAGTATAAACATTAATGATATCCCTCTAGACTTTTGAACAATGGTATAATGTCTGCTTCACTTTGCAACAACATAGTGACAACGATAAAGAGACTTCTAAAGTTTGTGGAGATGCTGTGGTTGGTCCAGATGTAAAAAAGCTTAATTTCATGAACATATCTCAGAAAACAAAGCAGAAAACAGAGATGAAGATTTTATGCTTGTATCAAGCTGATACCTTGTAAATATGACTTTGTTTCTTATCATCTCTCACTCTCGCAAATTTGGTGTCCTGTTTCTCTTTATAGGCACTGTCTAAAATCCCTTCTGTCAATTAAGCTGTGAATTGTGCTCACTTCATTTCTGATCCATCGCTATAGGGTGCCACGGTTCATCCTCCGTACACCGAAATGAATAATATCCATGTCTGGTTTTTAATTACCCAGTGTCTTTCCTTCCTCTCACCATGGCCAAAAATATCATGATTAATCACGCTGTCCTATGAAGCTATTAGTGTTGAATTTAGCCCTGTGCTTCTGGAGGGCATATAGAGTCTGTGACTGGTCTACTATCTATCATATAGAGAGTGTGTGTGTGAATCTGACAGCGAGGTAATATGAATAAAAGGTCTTTAGTAAGTGTCGGGAAGGTTAATGTGGGACATGTTTGATTGAGATGTTGGGAAGGAGAAGAAGCTGGTCCATGTGGTGACGTGCCGTTTCCTGTCATTAGTTCGAAATCCTGTTGTTAAGGGTCCGTTCCTCTTTTTCCCCCATCCATTATCTTCACATAGCAGCCGCTGATGGCTGTGAAAGCACAAGATGCTATCAAGACAAAATAGCACATGCTCTGATAGGAATTTGTATTTGTTATCATTTACAGTTGCGCTCATAATTATTCCTACCTTTGGTAAATATGATCAAAGAAGGCTGTGAAAATAAATCTTATTCATTACGCCTTTAGATCTTTTATTAAAAAAATTACAAAAATCTAACCTTAGATTTAGATTAGAGAACAGGTATTTTAAATGGGGAGGGGAATCTCATTATGAAATAAATGTTTTTCACTAATACACATTGCTCATAATTAATCATACCCCTTTATTCAGTACTTTTTGCATTCTTCTTTTTGCCAAGAGAACAGCTTCGAGTCTTCACCTATAATGCCTAATGACTTTAGAGAACACCTGACAAGAGATCAGAGACAATTCCTGTCACGATCAGGGCGAGGAAGAACACAAATGCAGGCAACGGCAGTGAAGGGGTTAACAGATATATTTATTTAACAACAAAACAGAACAAAAAACACCCACAATGGGGGAAAACAGAACTAAGGAATATAAATAAAACAAAAGACTTCCCACGAGGGGGCAAAATGAAAACAAGACAAATAACTAAACTCAAGGACACGACCAAACGTCTTAAATAATATCAGGCACAAAACTCACAAAACATGATCAGCAACACGGGTAAACGCACGAACATGAACACAACACCATCCAATACAACGCAGTTCACGCAGTACAAGAGCACAGGACAAAGAAACAAGAGGGTATATATAGGGAAGACAAACGAGGGATAATGACATGGGGCAGGTGTGGGACATTAAACACTCAGGGAAAGATAACGAGGAAACGAGAGGAATGGGGTCAATGACAAGACACTGGAGAGAACGTATATTATTGTCAAACGGACAATAATATGTTTCTCTCCACACATAACCAAAGACTTTGTCATGGCTCTGCTACAGGACCAAGAAAAACATGACTAAGGAAGCAGAGCCATGACAAGAACGCCCCTTTAAAGAGTCACCTTCAGGCACTCGACAAGGTGGTGAGAATGGACAGACAAGCAGACGGGTTAGACATTAGCAAAGAACCAGACGAACATGGTACATTGAAGGGTAGACAGGACGCCAAAAGGGTTGGGGGGAACAGTCCCAGTCCCCGGCTGCGCTCGAGGGCGCTGAGTCCTGGGGGACTTAGGAGGAGTCCCGGGGGGAACAGTCTTTGGCCCTGGGAGTCTCCCAGGGACCGGCTGGACAGGGCTTGACGCCGGCTGGACATGGCTTGACGCCGGCTGGAAGGCCGGCTGGACATGGCTTGACGCCGGCTGGAAGGCCGGCTGGACATGGCTTGACGCCGGCTGGACATGGCTTGACGCCGGCTGGAAGGCCGGCTGGACATGGCTTGACGCCGGCTGGAAGGCCGGCTGGACATGGCTTGAAGCCGGCTTGAAGGCCGGCTGGACATGGCTTGACGCTGGCCGGCTCACCGGACTGGACGCCGGCCGGCTCACCGGACTGGACGCCGGCCAACTCACCGGACTGGACGCCGGCCGGATCACCGGACTGGACGCCGGCCTGGACACATGACTGGACGCAGGACTGAACGCAAGACTGGACGCAAGACTGGACGCCGGCTGCACCAAACTGGATGCCGGCCGGCTCACCGGACTGGACGCCGGCCGGATCACCGGACTGGACGCCGGACTGGACGCCGGCCTGGACACAGGACTGGACACAGGACTGGACACAGGACTGGACACAGGACTGGACGCCGGCTGCACCGGACTGGACGCCGGCTGCACCGGACTGGACGCCGGCTGCACCAGACTGGATGCCGGCTGCACCAGACTGGACTCAACACTGGACACGACACTGGACACCGGACTGGGGATCGGCTGCACCGGACTGGACACCGGCTGCACCGGACTGGACACCGGCTGCACCGGACTGGACACCGGCTGCACCGGACTGGACACCGGCTGCACCGGACTGGACGCCAGCTGGATCACCGGACTGGATGCCGGCTGGACCACCGGACTGGACGCCGGCTGCACCGGCCGGGTAGGAGTCCATGCTGCCCGCCGTTGCCTCTTCTTCTTCCGCCTAGCCACCTGGCTGGTGGTCGGGTGATGGAAGGAGGTATACGGAACGGCTGGCTCCGGCTGGGACTCCTCCGGAGGTGGTTCCCCAGGACTCACATCTCCCCCGCTTGCCACCTAGGCTTACTGGTGGCGAGGCTGCAGGGGCTGAAGCGGAAGGTGTGGTGTT